>NC_137820.1:19578538-19711663 GCF_963921795.1 Nannobrachium achirus
CACACACACACACACACACACACACACACACACACACACACACACACACACACACTCTCTCTCTCTCTCTCTCTCTCTCTCTCTCTCTCTCTCTCTCTCTCTCTCTCTCTCTCTCTCTCTCTCTCCCTCTCTCTCTCTCTCCCTCTCTCTCTCTATTCCTTTTTCTCACTTATTGTGATCAAGTGACGCTTTTTACATATTTGGGCATAAAGGAAACTTTTCTTTTAGGCACATTTGTGATCTAGTATGTCCCCAAAATATGGTACAGATTTGTTTTTGTTTTTTTTGTTTTTTTGTGGTTGTCCGGCAATTGTCTTTTGTTCTGCTGTCTATCATTTATAAAACAAATAATAAACAGGAGTTGATGACAATAAATATGAATAATACAGTATCTATGAAATTCTCAAAAGTCTCTTGACATATTTTCACCTATTTCACAGAATAACTTTGCTGTTTTAAAAGTTAGATTTTTAAATGTAATTCTTTCTATCTATCTCTTAATTATAATTCACTGCAAAGTGTTCTGAGACACTGTTGGTACTGTATGATGCATTTCAAATAAATGTAACTTGACCTTTTAAAAAATGTGAAATGCTAGACCGACCCGGCTTACTCGGTAACAGTACAGGTCACCCAGCTAAGGCCTCACTATGTAAAGAAAATAAGAAAAAAACTTTCATGAAATGTTTTACATTTTGTCCAGTCTATATGGTAGAGTATAATATAACTTATAGAATTGGGGTGGTTGTATTTTCATTTTGTCTCCCAGCTCTTCTATTGAGACATTTGGATCATGTCGAGGTCATGTCTCACCTAGACACAGGACCTGACACAAAGTTTGACCTGATGGTCAAGATTCAATTTATCCCGCGATCAAGCAGGCCGGCTCTATTAGCTCAATGGTAAAAATGTCAGCGCACCCAGGGTAAAAGAGGAAAGTTACATAGCGCAGCTGTAAGTATAGCCTACCTGTTGTCAGAGTATCCGTTGTACCAGTTTGTCATGTGTCCCTTTTATGCCCATATATGGATTTCCGTGTAAGGCATGCCCAAATATGGAGTCTAGGCCAGTCTATGAAGTCATGTTGATGACATCAGCGTTCTCCATACTTATATGGGGATATGCAGTTCTATCGATATTTTTGGGAGTTTCTACAACCTTCCCACTTGACTCATCATCGTGCCCTCAGGACCTTGCCAATACAAATTTTGCATTAGGATAATAATTTTAATTATTATCATCCAGTGTTGTTGTGAGATACCATTTTTGCCAAATTATGTCTATTTTCGCATAATGTGTTTGACTAAATGCCCAGAATAGTACGATAGGGTTCATGTGCTAAATCTATACTACTCCCATTTTAAACAGTATCATAAACTGTCATTATCCAAAGGCATGGCGATCCCATTTGAATGTCTGTGTTGCTGCTTAATGTTGCTTTATTGACCATAGCAGATCCAGCTGTCCTGAATGGCAGACCCAAGTGCATCTGAGAAAAGTTCAAATTATTTAAATATGCTAAATAATTACACTAAAGTTGCAAAACCTAATCTAATCCAGTGTACCTCTACAAAACACTGCTCAGATCAGAGAGTGTTCCACCATGTAGCCTAAATGCAGCTACTGTACTAGGTAGCTAGCAAAAGTATAGCACTGCTAAGTGCTAATGGGGTCTACATCCTAAAGCTGTGACCCCAACCCCAACCCCTGGCCTTCCACCTTGTTTCAAGGCAATCAGTTCATCACTGCCCTTGATACCTCCTCTGGCGCTATAGCTTGAAGCCCAGGTCTCTTTTATTCTTTTTGTGTACCTTGGATGACAGATCTCTACCATCTCCCACTTTAAGCTGCCTTTTAGTAGCCCTGTTCCAATGACAAAGTGCCAAAAGTGATATCCAATCTCACCATGAGATCACACCCACCCACCTCCACCCAGCTGGAAACACGTTAGATGTATTCCTTCCATCCAGCATAAGGCATGAGAACTGTTTTCATTCTGACGAACAAGCTTTCTTCAAGAAAAACCACAGTGGCAGAATATAAACAAAGGGTAACCACCACAGTATTATAACACCACAAGGTATTATATTGAGCTCAAAGTTTTAAGGCACTGCCACGTCTTTAAGACTGAAGTCTTGCTGTGGTGTTTTCCTCAGGATCAGGTGTGAACAGGTAGGAATGTTATTCAAGTGAACATTCAGTCTGGAGAGTTTTAGTGATTGCCCAAAAAAGACACGTCACAAAGAAATGTGTTGACCAAAGTTCCCCAGTGGTCTATACTTGGTTCCCCCCCCCCCCAAATTGCCGATCTACAAGCTCACAACATGTTAAGCTGAATGTTCACCTATTTTCACTGAATGTTCAGCTATTATGACAACCAGAATAGAACGCTAGGGTTCATATGATTAATCACTAAGTGAAGTCACATATGTCTTGATAATAGGCTTAATATCATATTTTCACTGATATGGAACATGTCAAATGCATTTGAAATGTTCCCTTTCTTTTACACAAGTTGGGATGTGTGCCCAATTCATGTCTTAAAAATGAAGTGTGTTCAATGTAGGAACACAGTAACACAAGCACTAAGATCCTTTGGCTAACTTTAGGGGCAACTTTAAATAAGCAACAATCCTGCATATACGTACATTAATGCCCTACTAAGTCATACTACAGTGTCACACAAACATAGCAAAATAGACGATCTACAAGCTCAATACGTGTTGCATCGTGACACATTTTGAGCTTGCACATCTGAGATCATTGCTATTTTGTATTTTTTTATTTTGAAAACTAACATTTTTGGACAGCAACGGTATTAAAATGGCATAAACCTTGAAAAAATGTATTATTTAGTGCAATTGCTGGAAGCACATCCATTTGACAAAAGAAATGCAGGCCTAACTCATCATACAATAGACAGCGGAGTCAGGTGCATATTTAACCATGGTAAGAATTAGATGAATCATTAGATAACATAACAATTAGATAAATGCTACAGTTTCTCTCAGTGAGCTACAGTGAAAGGCCACAGGGATACACGTGGGAAATAATCAAAAGTAAAAGCAGATATGGAAATCCATTTTGTACAGTGCACGTTGTATTCCGTGAATATCAGATAGCTATTGATGGTGAACTGTGTGTCAACCCTGGGATGAGAGCCAAATAATACTGAAAGGTCAAAGATTTACTCTGTCTACTTTCTTTCTTTTTTTTTTTTTTCTGCGTTTGGCTCATATACAAATAGTTTACAATTACTCCTCCTCCATGTAGGAGGAAATGAATCCTATTCTAGTGTCTCCGGGGACTGACCCTGTGCAATTGATTTAATGCTCCAAAACAAATATGACACAGTTCCCTAAACCCCCAGGAAATAGGCAAGAGACCATACTTAAATCTCTATTTGCACAGCAATAAGCTTTGATTAAAGGAACAGCCCTTGTATCATTATTGCTGCGTTATCACCCAATTTATGTACGGAACAATGTACAGTACAAGTACAGGTATAGATCTTTCTAAAATCCACTGTGATGTGTTGTTGGAATTGCTCCAAAGTCAGGGTTACACAATTCATATAAAACTCTTCTGCTGACTTGTACTCTAGTGTACACTGCTTCGTGGGTGCACACAGTAACATCTGTGCACTCACTCTTTAACTCTTGAGTGTGTAAAAAGGGACCCATGTATCCGCACACATGTTTACGCTCTCAGAGTTACATTAACAATAAGGAATTTACTTTATTTTGTGTTTTTTTTTTTCTCCACTTTAAACCACCTTGGCAGTGATTCTCATATGGGCGACCAGGGACCTGCCCTAGAGGTCCCAGGGAAATGAAAATGTGTTCAAATCCACTGGGCTGTGTGTTATGTGTGTATTATCCATAACAAGGGTTTTAGGTATCCTGAGAATGGAAGTCATGTTCATATGCTTCACCCTCCTTACCACTGTCTTCCCACTCAAACATTTGTAATTCTGTACTAAATCAAATATAGAGTAGCTCCTGAAGCAAGATCCACACTTATGGGGGGGTCGCCCCGCACAACCAATCCATATGGGAATTTCTGATGCAAAAACAAGAAGAAAGAAAAGCTCAAGAAATGTATCTCTTGAATTCTTTTTGTGACTTAACCACTTAAGCCCTCTGAGTTTATAGGTTGGCTATTTTTGCAAAATGTTCTCTCTTATTATTTTTGAATGTAAAAAAGTAAACATTTTTGAAAACCTTAGACATTGTAAAAAAGTGAAAACGTTTGAAAACCTTAGAAAATGTAAAGAAGTGAAAATGTTTGAAAACCTTAGAAAATGTAAAATAAATTGAAAATGTTTGAAAATCTTGTTCACCCATGCCCAAAATACGAAGTGGTTAGCACAAATAGAGGGGGAAAAAAAGAAGGGAAAAAACGAAACAAAAAATAAACACAGTTCACCTTTATTTTATTGGATAATATCAAAACATCTGCCTGGAACGGTGGAAGGTTTCAGACTGCATGAAGCGAGCGATAGTAGCAGTCAGCGGTTAAACCACAGTAGCAGAAAGGTTAATACACTCAGCACATGTTGCCTTTACAACAGGTGGTGCAGCGCGGTCGTGGGCTCCCAGCATTCCAGCTTTTCCATGCTGGTGGCCCCTGGTATTCTGGGATTTACGCTGCCTCCCCTCCTTTCAACCACAGAGGCCTGACTGACAAGCTAATCGTTGGGCTGGGATCCCCTCAGCTATTGATTCCACTGCAACACAACACCTCCCAGTCAATGAAACTGCAATATAATGCTTGAGCTGCAAAGAAAAGGGGAGTATTAGCGTGTTGAGCAACTGGAAGAAATTTGCTGCTGCTGCCTCCTCCACTGCTTGCTCCGTCTCTGCAGCTGCTGCTAGGTAGAAACAGAGCGGCACAAATAAAGTGGGGAAAAATGTGTCTCAGGGGGTAGAAGCTTGGAGGGGTAGGTTATTAAAAGCCACAAAGTGGAGCCCATGCTGGGCATAGAGAAATAGCCACAGCATGGTAGAGGCACAATGGAAAAGAAGGGGGTCTGCTTTCTAAATTGTTCTAATCCTTTGAGTGTTTTATTTCATTCGGTATTGCAGTTTAAAAACGTTGCCTTGGACAGTGCATACGCCTCACCCCGCCAAGAAGAAATCCAGAGGGTTTGTCCAAATCAGCTTTGTATTTTGGAAGGAGAGAAGAAAAAAAAAGACATGGACGAGTTAATTCAAAAAGGCTAACCGCATGAAACCCAGTGTCCCTTGCGTGTTGCAAAACACAGCGTCTTGTGAGCTTGTAGATCTGCTATTTGCACCCAAGAGATAATGCAGTGGCGTCAGTTCAGCAAAAGCTAGGGTATGGCAAAGATGGGAGTCCTCAAAAAAACTGTTTTTTTTTTCTTTTCTTTTTTTTTCTTTTTTTTTACCCGGGGTTCTACGTTTTCTTGTGCTCGATATATGGCAGCCTGTAACTGTGGTTCAAGTGCAGCTAAACTTGGCATGTTAGTAAACGTGCCACAATTAACAATAATGCATTGCACCTGTGCAGCTGACCTGCGGAACCTGGGAATATACCATTTTGTCAAGATGGGGAGAATACAAGTGAATGGAGAACATAATTATAATACCTTGTTAAAGTGACAATTTTGCTAGATTTTGCATTTGTTGTTATTTTACTGTAATTTAACAACATAATAACCAG
Source organism: Nannobrachium achirus (assembly GCF_963921795.1). NCBI lineage: Eukaryota > Metazoa > Chordata > Actinopteri > Myctophiformes > Myctophidae > Nannobrachium > Nannobrachium achirus. The sequence goes on from NC_137820.1 coordinate 19,584,224, forward strand.
CACAGATAGACAAAGAGACATTTGTGGATTTATATTTAAAAGTAACTTTTATTTTCCCCCCTGGACCCAGGATATGGCAGCTGCATACCACTGCCATACCCGTATTGACGCCCCTGAGATAATGGTGTAGAGGGAGATACTACTACTAGTGGGCCAAGTATAGAGCCCAGGGGAACCCCAGTCAACTAAGTAAAATGGGTTTAAGTGGTTAATAGATGTTTTAGTTCAGAGTATCAGTAACCGTTTTACAGAGCTTGTTTAGTCACTTGAACCCCAGCATCCATACATATTGGGGGAAACAAAAATAGCTCACAGAGCTTGTAGATCGGCTATTTTTGGTGAACACATTTGACGTAGAGGCAGAAAAGCGGTCAGAGTACAGTTGCAACTCGTTTTTTCTTTCTTTTTTTTTTACAAAGAATAGAGGGATTAAGTGGTTAGAAACAAATTATATAATTATTGCAAGCATTAACAGAGAGCTGTTGTTTAAGGCATTATTGATTATGTTGTAAATCTGCCAACCATATCACACCAACTGTATCTGATTGCGCTTGACACGCCATTTTCTTTTCCTTTTTTGGAACTCTATACCCTGCGTCTCTAATTATTGATCTGAGAGCCACACTGACTGCAACAGTAACCACAATTAGTGGTGTTACTGTTCGTTCCAGTCATTTAGTCAAGTATCCAATTTCCATGCTGTGTGCCCACTTAATTAAAACAAATGTGTTACAAATATATATTGGGGATCAACAGCCTTCAAAAAGCCTCTGGTGGCTCAGCGAGTCAATGCAACAATGAGGATGAGAAATCAATGTTGTTGGTCACTTATGCCACAGGGATTTAATAAGACCTGAATACTGACAATAACTCCCAGAGCGAGTGCCCGAATTATGGCTAATAGTCTCATTGGGACGAAGGCAAAACACGCTGGAGTGAAGAGTGATGATAATGCTCTGTTTGTGTCCATTACGTTTAAAAATTAAGTCAGCATGCCGTGGCCACTCTCAACACCTAATATAAACTGGGCTCATCTAACCCTTTGTTTGCGTTGGTCTTTTGATGCGTGGTTATTCTGTCCATGTGTTTCTAGTGAATGTCCATTTACAATTTCCATATGAGTAACAGTGCAGTTACTGTAGTGTCAGTGTGACCTCTTCTGATATTTGTGGCCTGCTTATCTTTGGTCTTAAACATGTCAGGATAATTGGCTGGATCATATTTGGATGCAGCGAGGGCCACGCTATTTGTTTCCGACAATGACACGTAGTAGCAGAGAGAAGATCTTGCTGCTATATCAACAGAGGTCATGAAAGGTTGGGTTACAAAGCACGTGTGCACACGGCTATACAGAAACACTGGCATCAGTGGCACGTTTCTGCACACAATTCTTTAAATAACAACGCATTCTGTCGGTGGCATCAAGAATGCATTTGTAACTGGATGCCCAATATAAATGGAGACAGGCAACGGAGACCCAGGGTCAAAAATAGTGTCTAACAAATGTTATAGGTTTAACCTGCTTAACCCCAATAAGGTTCTTAAAGCCAGGAGAATACAGATAGTCCATGAAAACACGGCTGTACATTTGTGAATAGTCAATGTGTGGTGCTGCATGTCCAACAATAGTCACGGTCATAAAGCATGTCAGCATCTTGGATGGCAACTTTCAGTCTTAAGTTCTCTTTTAACCACGTTAACCTTGGCCTCCCGATTTTGGGCAAATTAAAAAAGAATGCTACTTTTGCATTTATAGCGAAAATAGCCTATCTACAACGTCGTCATACGACGCGCTTGCTATTTTAGACATTTTGGCCTATAGGGCAAATTATATAGGGCTAAGTGGTTTTAATCAGCATAAGCATACAGTAGCATCTTTGATGAAGTCTTCACGTGTGCTCATGAAATTGACCACATTTGGTGTAGATTTTGGTCGATCACTCAAAACAGTGCATTGCCTCTATTCGAGAAATGTGCAAATGTTTAGTGTGATTTATGAACATTCTGACAGACAGACAGATCATACACAGATCGCACATGATATGTATTAGTAGAGAGTGTAAATTGACAAGAAATTGAAGGGTGTTCTAGACTGTACACTGTGAAATCTCAAACTCAAAGCAGGCTCCATTTTTACACCAACAGCTTTACTGTGTACTCTTAAGTAGTGTCAACTGGCATCTGTTTAGTAGTCTACACAGTAAAATCCAGAGTGTTAATTAACCCTGTGAGTGTACTAATGTAACCAAATTAGCAGTGGTCCAAAATGTTTAGTGCTAGGGTCCGGAGCCTGTTTACAACTGGATCCAGTATTTACATCTAATTCAGTGTTTACAAATGGATCCAGTGTTAACAGTCTTTTGTGTCTTAACATAGAGTAGTTTAAAAGCTACGGAAAAGTGTTTCTGTACACATTTGTAAATGGAAGCACCTTAATGAAAAAGAATGCATTCACATTTTTCGAAAACAAATAAAACATTGAAAGGATACATTTTTCTTTTTTCAGTTGTCACCTTTCCTCAAACCCCACCTGACCGATAGTTTCAGAACCTCTGATCTAAATAGATCACATATTTATTTGTTAAAACCTTCATAGTTTAAAGATACACTGTGTTTTCACAACGTAGAACCAAACAGAGAGCCATTCTGACCTGGACTTGTGTAACACCTCTGCTGCCTATATAAATCTATGGCCCTGCCATTCAGAGGCGTCAATTGGGTATGGCAAGCTATGGCAGCTGCCATACCTTGGCTACAGGGGAAAATAATAAAATGTACTGTAATCGTGCCTGTTGCTAAGGTATGGCAACATGACTGGTGTACCAGTCATGTTGCCATACCTTAGCTTTTTCTGAACTGACGCCGCTGCTGTCATTTAGTTAGTTCCATGTGATGTGCTCCAGGGCCTGGTCCTGAGTTCCTACTTTACGATGCAAGTCGTGAACGATGCAAGTTATCCCAGTTATGCAATACCTGTTGTATTCATTTGTCTGTCCGTGTCCCTTTTATGTCCATCTATGGAGTTCCGTGTCAAGCAAGCCTAATTATGCAGTCCAGGCCAGTCTATGATGTCAGTACTATGATATCATATTGATCATCATTATCAGGGTTTGAGGTTTTACCGATAATGTTTTGGAGATCCGGTGTTTGAAGTCAATCAGCCCCAGACATGGGCATCGCATGCCCATATATGGGAATATCAGTTGGATCAGCGGTTTGGTAACTATATTATGCATGGGCATAGCAGTCAGATTGACAGTTCTGGATGTCATTTGAATATATACTTGATTTAAAAAATGCTAAATACACAAAATCTGCACACAAATAGCCTGAGTACAGTTAACAATGTTACTTATGTAATCTTCAATTGCTAATATCCAAAATAGTAATCGAATAATAATCGAAGGGTAGGGTGTGACTCTCCAAGGACACAAATCTATAAGCATAAATCTACAGCCTGAATTCAGACACATCGCTGATGGATACAGTATATCCATCATCAGATTGTGCATGCTTTGCTTTCTGACATGCAATCAAACACGCCATACCTTACTGCTCAACATAAAGAACACGTGGGGTCATTTCACACTGAGCAAACTGAGCAAACTTCGTCATTGCAGCTGGTTGGCATTGTATATGAAGGACCCAGGGGTGTGGTACCAAATTCTGGGCCCTGGGTACAAGGATTCACTCACATTTTGTGCTTTAACTATTGAAAAATAGCAGATATACTAGCTTGTAGATCTGCTATTTTTTTTTAAAACCTGTTTCTGCGTCTCAAAATATTTCGTTCCAAGGACCCCCCAGAAGCAAAGTTTGAGTTACAATACAAAAATGTTCTCTTAAAATATACATTCAAAGATTTGCACACATTGTCACGACTTTTCAAAAATAGCAGATCGCAGTGTGGCACTCGGTGCTGCGCTGCGAGCTTGTATATCTGCTATTTTTCAATAGCTGAAGTAAAAAATAATTAAGAACCCTCCACCTTGGGCCCTAGTAACTCAGTCCCACTTTTCCCCCCCTTGTGATGCCCCTGGAAGGACCTATTATCGCCTCCTACCGAATATGAGTGCAACCTACTTGGGGAAGGAACACATGATACTTCTGCAATTTAAGTGCAGTGATTTTCTGTGTGCAGTGTGCTAAAATGCAGTGCACTGAGGAGCAGTATTCACTCACAGCCTGGCTGTGTACTACTTGCAGCCTGCCTGGTCACTCTCTCACCCTGCTGCAACCATCATATACCGGTAACTCCTATTATATCGTCGTTGTCGGGTGGAAACCTTGTATGTCCTAAACCGCTCGTTTTTTGAGCGGTGGTCACACCGTCTCCTATAAGTGGCCGTGTGTGTGGGTATCCGTCCGGCCGTCCGGCCGTCCGTGTATGTAGCCTCAAGCCTGCAGTACCTTTTCTGACCACACATGTTAAGGGAGGGGCGCTGTTGTTCTCTCACACACACACACACACACACACACACACACACACACACACACACACACACACAACACACACACACACACACACACACACACACACACACACACACACACACACACACACACACACACACACACACACAGGGGGGAAGGGTGGGTCAGCATGTGTGGTCAAGTATTATTATTATTATTAACAAACTGAATGTTTTAGGGTCAAATAAATTAGAGTGTGTGAAGAAACTACAGCATTGTAAAGCACACTAACCCCGCTGCACCCACCCAGTAGTGCTGTTGCACAGCCTCCACGACCACCGCTCAGTTCACACGGGTGTGATTTTTATTTATCATTTAAAAATGGTTTAAAATAGTGAAAATAGACAATCTACAAGCACACAAGCGTTGTCTGCTATTTTCACTAGTCTTGTGCAACAGTCTTGTATGGTGAAGCAGGGCTTTACTTTATGGAAAAAAACATACACATTTGAAACTTGGAGATACAAGGTTTCTGTCCGACAGTGATGATATGGCAATACTGGAAGAAAATGTATATGCTAACAATACAACTCTTTATTTAAGAAAAAAAATGTTTCGTCTTAATTAACATTTAGGCTACGTATAACATTAAGCACTATACAGGGCTTTTCATATAGAAACTTAATGAAATAATTGTCGATGGAAGCTAATGTCTGATAGAGCCAAATCTCTCACAGCCAAACTTTAAACAGTGTGTTGTCTTTCAAGATAATGAAGAAATTAGTTGCAGATGGTTAGAGTGCCATAAATAGCTAAGGTAATTAGAGAGCTTGTCAAAATGTGTGCAGTTGGTTCAGGTGAGCAAAGTATGATAGAAATGTAGAATGGCATGGGGTTCCTCACAGGTGTTTGAGAATCTCTAAAAGTACAGAATAGGCATGTGGTTTTAGTCTACGTGGTGATGATTGTGTGTGTGTGTGTGTGTGTGTGTGTGTGTGTGTGTGTGTGTGTGTGTGTGTGTGTGTGTGTGTGTGTGTGTGTGTGTGTGTGTGTGTGTGTGTCTGTGTCTGTGTTTGTGTGTGTGCGCGCGCGCGCGTGTGTGTGTGTGTGTGTGGGACCGTGTGTGAGGGTGTGTGTGGGACCGTGTGTGTGTGTGTGTGTGTGTGTGTGTGTGTGTGTGTGTGTGTGTGTGTGTGTGTGGTGTGTGTGTGTGCGCTCCAAATAAATGCTATTTTCAGGTGAATTTGAATAATTTGAAATGAGTGAAGAATGTTTCAGCCAATGTCCAGTATAAGAAAATAAAAGTTCATGGCACACAAATTTCCCTGACCACCTATACTAGAGACAATGGACATGTACGACTGCACTTTTCCTAAATGGAATATTTATACTTTAAATATGACCACGTCGCCTGAACCTGGCTGTGGAACAGCACCAAGTGATAACAACTGTAAACAATTTGTTACCCACTAATGACATTTCAAGCAGTGGAGTATAAAGAAAACAGGCTGATAATGGTTTGCAGTTCCCTTTGAAATGGTACAGTGAGGTCAGGCTTTGTTTATTCATGTGTGTCCATGGCACACATTCTGCGTGAACCCGAGTGGACTGGGATAGCATTTTGAATTTTCACCAAAGCTATATCCCATATGTTATATTAGAGCCTATGACCTTATAACTCAAGGTTGTAGACATTTTAAGATTGTCCAGTCTGTGATTTATCCTAGGTAATATACTTTTGAGCCCCACAATGGACATGTATCATCCTGGAAAATAATCTCTCGTCGTCGCATTATCCCCTTTTAATGTCGTGGAAATAAAACAAGACAAAACGGATGAGTGCAATACTCCATTATTTTAAATTAAAGCGTGACAGCACCTATTATCTTTTACTCTCTATTTTTTCGGGAATTGATTTAATTTGCTCTGGATACTAGAATCTAGGTTATGGTGTTTTCTTTATTTATTTTTCAGGGCATTCTCAGAGAGACTTGGGCCAAAATATCTGCACAAGAGAACTGACTAGGGGTAGAAGGCTGACTGTTTTGTGAATATGCTTTTGTATTCCCTGTCCCTTAACACTGAGCCTAAGGTCTGCATAAACAGTATTGCTCCAACAACATTTTTCAGCCCTCAGCCATTTCTAGGGCAAGCACAGACCCCTGGGAGTTTACAGAAATATCTAAAATATCAGAGCCGGCTGGCTTTTTGTGAGGCTTACCTTTGTTGTTTCCAAGGGCCACAAAAGTTAACTGGAACTGCTCGACAGCTGACAGCAAAGGGTTATGAAATCCCTGTTATTTTGCAGTTTTGCAACTGGCAGCGTTTTATACCTATTGTTCTTTAATATGAAATGAAGGCAATACTTCACGTGTGCAGTTCATGTGTGCAATTTATGCAGTGGACCTTAACTACACTGTAAAACAAACTGGCGTTGTTATTATTATGCCCGCTGTAGTCGACTGGAAATGTTTCATGAAGAAATATGTTTTGTGAATAATGACAAGTGAAATCCAGTAATTGATCTACAAGGTCATAACTCTTGCAACAAGCTTGCATGATGTGATGTGTTGTGAGCTATTTATGCTATTGTTGCTATTTATGCAGAATGTTCATCTGCTTAATTTAATGTAAAAATTTACCTAAATGGTTACATTCTCAAAGAAGACTTTTTGGACTGTTTGACTCAATAGTTTCTAACCTGCTGGGCACAATGTTTCATAGCCTATGATTATACAGTTCCGCCTCTGAACTATAGCTGAATAGTTACTGAACTGTTCTTTCAAGCCATTAGGTTCAGCTGTCCCATCAGTTTCCAGATCAGTCATAAAGTCATCAATAGGTTGAATAACTGCATCATAATGGGGTGTGCTGTTCGGGGTACAAATGATCAGTGTAGGAGAGGGGTTGGAGAGGGTTCTGCAAAGCTTTCTGGAAGTGTCATGCCCTGGCCTGAAACGTCCTGAAAAGGGAATATGACTCATGTTGAAAATCAATTAATTTAATCGGTCATACTTAGGGCTGTCACGATTATGACATTTTACATGACGATTAATTTTCACTCAAATAATTGCGATTAACGATTTAATTGTGTTTTTGTCATTGACAATTACATTTCTGTTTGGCTTTTAGGCTTTGAAGTTGCACATGGCAGATATGACACATAACCTAAATATACAAAGAAATTACTGACATACTTTACAACTTTATACTAGTTAAAAAAGAACATTGATAGTGGAAATAGCCGATCTACAAGCTCACAACGCGTTGTGATGTGACGCGTTGTGAGCTTGTAGATCTGCTATTTCCACTATTTTTGACTTTTTATTTTTAAATATATGAACATTTTTCAACATGGAAACGATTATGACGATTATGAAAAATAATCACGATTATGTCAAATAATTGTGATTAGACGATTATGTAATAATTGTGACAGCCCTAGTCATACTCAGATGACTAGGTTTAATTTAGCCAAAGATATAGGGGATATAAGTGGTTATTCCTGGTTATCTTGGCAATTTTAGTTGGTTCATGCTGCTTCTTCTGTCCCAACCCCACTGCAGACAATCTCCCATTCTGATTACGAGGAGAAAACTACCAGGCCCATCTCTACATTTGATGTCACTATGTAGGTCAGAAGTCATTGTCTGCAAGAGAAGAAACGCTGGCTGGCTATTCTTCTCCACAAGCTGTATTCCAGTACAGTAGTTTAGCTTGAAACCTTTTCAACTTACAGCATCCATAGGGGAGGTGAAGTTCACTTGGTCAATACAAATGTCAAGATAGCATGTTATGTGTGTGGGACCGGACTGCATACTGTACATTTGTTTATTTTGAAGGGATCAATAGGATTTAGAATTTTTTGTTAAAGGTCTTATGACATCAAATATTAAAATGTTTATTCTTAGGTGTTTTTCATGTTTCCTGACCTCAATTACATCAAAAAACCTGACCTTTCAACATTCAGTGTTTTTTTCTGTAATCTATAGTTTTTTTTTGAATAATTAGGCTCAGAAAGGTGAGTTCATTTGTCTCTGGACGTACACATCATCATCCAGGGGAGGGTGTGGTTGTAGGGGAGGGTGTATCACCTTTGCTGTTACTTTACATTGTGTTTGCATCGGTCCAATGCACCATTTACCATTCACCACTTTGGTTGTTGCGTTCACCCTCCCCTACAACCACACTCTCCCCTGGATGATGATGCGTACGCCCAGAGTCAAATTAACTCACTTTTCTGAGCCTAGTAATTCAAAAAACGACAGATTACAGAAAAAACACTGAATGTTGAAAGTTCAGTTTTTTTGTGTGTAACTGAGGTCAGGAAACATGAAAACCCTCAAAAATAAAAAAGAGTTAAATTTTATGTCATAAGACCTTTAAGTCCTGAATGCAAGTAGCTGTCATCTGCCTGCAGGTAAAATATCCAGTTCCAAGTGGCTATAAACACTGAAGAGAATTATTGAGTATATTGAACCAGAGAGTTTAGTTAGACTGAGAACCACGCACTGAATTATAGTGAGTCTCATGCTGTATAGATAATGTAGGAACCAATTTGAAACGGTGGGAGGGAAAGATATTTCATTCCATCTTTGTGGGAGCAGAACATCATCAGCTGTGTCAAAATCCTTTGATGGGTCAATGAGCAGGGCAGCACAGTGGTGCTTTGCTACCTAGTGTTCTTACAACATTATTTATGACCAGGGACAAGGCTATAATAGCACTATGATTAGACCTGAAGCCCAACTGGAACACACAGAGGCTGGCTGAAGTTCTAAAATAATCATTAGTGGTGATAGAAAGTACTAATCGAAATGTCTAAAGTGTCACAACAATATCTGATCAAATTTTGTACGTGGATTCTCAATTTAAATCATAATGGGTAATTGGTGATATTCATGTTTCAGCAAATACACAGCCATAAGTTAAATGACATGGCCAGCAAGCAGACAATGACATGTTGTGCTCTTACGTTATATAACTATGAACAGTTGAAATGTCAGGCATAGCAAAGCAAATTACTAATTTCCTGGCTGTGTCTGTGGTACCAGGAAGTTAAGAGACACATCCTCCCCTCTGGCTCATGGGAAGGAAACAGGGTGAATGGAGAGGAGATGCTCGCTGACCTCTGTGAAGAGAGTCAAAGCTTGACCTTGAAGCCTCGCTGACTAGACGGACGATCTCGGTCACCCAGGGATCAAAATACTGTAGATGTCTGAAGCATAGTTTCCCCCTCTCTAATCAGACAGTATTGGGACAGTGACCTTCATGGCTGATTGTTGAAATTGACAGAGCGTAGGTAAATCTGAACATGTTCTTGTATGAAGAAGCTCTGGTTGTATAAAATCAACATAACAATGTGTTAATTACTTATATTTTGCTGTATACAGCATATTACACACTGATGAATTAGTGTGTACATAATTTTTCATAATTATAGCATGGTAAGACCAAATGCTTTGATCTATGCACATATTTATGCAGTATGAGTAGGATAGCACACAGTGATAATGTGCTAGATCTTTGTTCATCTTGTTGAATAGTTATCATCTAAAAGTAAATCCACTTCTCCCACAAAGCCTCATGGCTACATGCGTTGGATCATAAAGGTAAGCAGCGACTTCCTGGATTTATGAGCCCAGAACATGGGATGAAACCATTTGGCTTTTATTATTCCATTTACTCTTAGCCGGACCACAAAGTGGTTCTGAGAGCCTGTTTTATGTATTCAGCTGCCTTCCCCTCAACAAGCATGTGGAGCCGCTTAAATAAACCATCAACCGGAGCACAGCTGCAACAACAACCGATCGATCGGAGGCAGGTTACCGCCTGAACACTGTGCCGCCAGCACGCTGGCTTCAGCAGGTGGGGAGGGAGTTGTAATTTGCTGCTGAAGGGCTTTTGTGCCTGCCTGACTTCAGAAAAACTGTAACTTGTGCCTCCCTTGATAGATAGCCATGCAGGCTGATAGAATGTGTGTGTTTGGAAAAGATTCGCCGCTGTATAAACAATCGACTCCCTACCCTCCACAACATCTGGGAACTCTCAAGTATTGAGGCAGAAACAAATAACCAGGGACTTGTTAGTTTCTGATTAGATTTTAAACAACTCATCACGGCTCATGGAGCTCCACTCACCACGGTCCACGGCCAGTCATACAGAAATAACCACTGAAAATAAAGAGACGAACACTTGTTGAAGTTACCAGTGAACATGGAAGAATTACTATGATCCATACTTCCTTTTATACTAAACTTCAAATATGAAAGGAGGTGAAAGCGTGCCCTCAAGTAATTGTCAACATCATCCCACCAGTAAACTTAACACTTTACTGACCAGGACTCAAGCCGAACTCTCCTGGATGCAATGAAGCGAACGGTGCAAAAAGCAAATGGCCCAAGACCTCCAAGTGTAGGCCTCAGCGACCGGATTGACAAGATGGCAATCCCCCTGTACTATTTACCTTCCTGAATTCGGTGCTCTCGCGCTCTCTAATCTCCTTGTTCAAACAAACAAGCGGCATCAGATTCTTCTCCCCCTCTGTCAGCACACAGTTATGTTTACCAGCTCTTCTTGGGTGAACACTGCCCACATTATCTTTAATCCTCTTGTCTGCCTTGGTCTGAAGCTCAGACGAGTTGGAGAGGGAAGATCTGAACCTGTCATTTGCTTAGAAGAAATAAAGAGGGGAAATCAAAGCATTCCCTTTAACCTGGGGGAATTTCCAACGTCCACCACCTTTCTAATTTCACCCTTCACTCCAACATCTGGCCCGGTGCAATATGTTAGCTATTAGCGGAAGGTGCTACTTTTCTATTTCTATTATGTGGCCTGAAATATGAAACACCATGATAATGAAATACATCCCAGATAATTTAAATATGCTGTATAGACAAACTGCCTTTTTGTGATAATAAAATAAACATGATGCTTTTATGTGCTTCATTGACCCTGCCATGCATCCTGGCCAGAAATCTCTTCTACGTGCTCAACTATTCTCTGCACATTCATGATTGTCGTACCTTATTGTATCGGCCTCATTATGCATGTTTTGTCTGTCTAGGAATCTCTTAATCCCACACAATGACAACACACAAATACGAAAGCACACGTGTGTGCCCATGCGCGGGCATGAGCATGTACACGCACACACCCACACGCCCACACGCCCACACACACACACACACACACACACACACACACACACACACACACACACACACACACACACACACACACACACACACACACACACCCCATCGTGTCAGCTGCAGCTGAACTTTTGCACTGTAGCATAGCGCAGGTTCTCCCCCTGCAAATCCGGTTGCTAGACAATCTAAGCCAATTACAGTGTGAGGGCAAATGGTTAACCTCCATAATATACATTTCCCAGCCCCTTTCTCTGAGCTCGCTTGTCATCCCCAGAGCAGAGTTATGCACCAGGGCCTTGTGTCCCAGGCGACCCAGTTTGAATTGGCTCAATTCATTAAGCCAGGACCCGTGCACAAGCCTGAGTTCACACGGCGAAGACACTTGCAGCAAACAGCTGCTGCACATTCCTGATGGGAGGGCCAGGCAGATGTCCAAGGGAAATCAAAGGGAGAGGCAGGGGAAAGTTTATGAGCCAGCGTTTGCCAACCTCAATGAGAAGCTCTCCATTCCCTCCTCAAAGACAGAGTGCAGCTGGTGGAACTCATGGATCTGTCCTGGTTGGGGCTCCCCTCGTATCCCTCCGGTCTCCCCCACTCAAGACAACTCCGTTCAGCATCGGGACAATGTCGATGGTTGACTCTTCACTGCTTTCTATTTGAACTGCGGCCACTAGAAGAGGTGTATTAGTTAAGGGTTTGAAATAATAATGCTAGATCTTATCGCTTTGTGTCATTACATTATCAATGTTGTGAGACTTGAAACACAAATGTAAGATTCACATTCTGATCCACATGTACTATCTTGGAATTCTTTCCCAACTGGTTGTGCACCTTTAATTTCATATCTATGCACTTAAACCCTCTATACTTAGTAAACTTATAGTTGACCAAGGTTGGCTCTGCACTTTTTTACCCTCTACACTAAATCTCTTTGACGAAAATTGCCCACAAGTTCACAGCTTGTAGATCTGCTATTTTTGGCGAGTGTTAACCCCCGGAACTCGTATGCTAGGGTTCACGTGGTTAAGGATTTGATGGTATGAAACTGGGAGTGAAGGAGTGAAGTCTTCACATTCATTTGATGAAGGAGAGTCAAAAGTGAGACGCCAACGGTTTTTAAAGACAACTTTGAAAGACCCCGGTGCCTCCGACACAGCGCAGCCCCCCTCATTTATCACTTTACAAACAAGGGCAATGGTGTGTTCATGCTCAGATTTCTCTCTCTGCGCCACCTTTTCTCTGTCCTGCATGCCCCCTGCAACCTGCCACCTCCATCGTCAAGACACACGCACACACACACACACGCGCGTGTGCATGCCCACGAGCGCGCGCACGCGCGCGCGCACGCACGCACGCACGCACGCACGCACGCACGCACGCACGCACGCACGCACGCACGCACGCACGCACGCACGCACGCACGCACACACACACACACACACACACACACACACACACACACACACACACACACACACACACACACACACACACACACACACACACACACACACAGAGCCCTCTGTCGCTGCTCTGCTGCACACAAACACAGCATGACACTGGTTGTAATCACTGTTGGACACAATTTCAGGGACAATTTGAAGACTATTTATTATCTTTGGTCAATAAAAAAAGAACAGGGGACATGCGTTTTGTGGATGCTCATTTGGTCCCTATTGACAGGTTTATAAACGAATGAGTAAGAGAGTAATTACTGTACATGCTTAGTCTTTCTTTTTATTGCAATTATTTTTTGCGCTTGCTTCAGCAATACCCCTGTAAAGCATTTCATATATTAGGCTGTTTCTTTCAAGACAAGCCATTCAAATTAATTTAGAAAAGATTTGTACACAGTATGTCAAATATTATATGAAAGATGTATGAAACTGAAAATATTTCAAAGAGAAGCTGACAAATACATATTGGGTGAATCTACCCAACAGCACCTCGTCAACAGGGGCCAGACAATAGCTCTGAAAAGCCCAACCCAGTCCCGAGCACAGACGACATCTCAATCGCCATCCTGATTGCTAAATAGGATATGACCGCGGAGAGAGCTATTGCTGTTTACCTTTGGGGATGCCAGTGATAAAAAACAGTGGTAAATAGTCCTGTATCCATTAGTGGCTCCTTCAGATTACATGGATGGGACAAACTCCCCTCTGGGGGAAAGTTCCTCAGCATGGCTCCAGGTAACTCAAACCTCTTAATCACACATGACCTAACAGCTAAGAGAGAGTTAAACAGCAGCTTGGGGCCCCCTTATAGTCTGTTCACTCCACTCTCGCCCCATCATTACCAGCAGTTTCAACCCTACGCGCTCTCAACCCACTGTGACTACACCATAAAGTCCTCAGTGTTAATTTAACTCATGAGTGTGTATACATGTGGACCTTACAGTCCATTTGGTTACATTTGTACTCTCCCGTTTTTATACGAGAACTTCTGGGAACATTTGTACACACTCTGAGTTACAAAAGGGTAAATTAACACTGAGGATTCTACTGTGCAGGGTACATGATATACAATTTCTCAGCTCCATCACCGTGACCTGCATTGCAGTCTGTTAATTTCTTGTTAATCTGTTAGGAATATGATTTTTAGTAAAAAATGAAAACACTGAAATATGAATGAATAAAGCAATATTATGATTTTCAATTTCATTTTTTTGTAATTTGTTGACATTTGCAAAATTTGATTTGAACCTGGCGTAACAGAAGTGTTCGTATTCATTTTGACAAATTGTGTATTTTTATAATTTATTTTATATTCATACAATATTTAATATAGATATATACTGTATTATTAACTGAAAATAAAAAAGGAATAAAAGTATAATCGAGACTCAAGGGAACTAAAACATTGTAATGAGTTGTTTGTGTTTCTTCATCCAATTGCAGTGGTCCTGAGTGTCCTGCAATAAATAGTATTCTCATCAAATAATATTTACAGTACCAAAGTAAAAGTACTACTCATTATGCAGAATGGCCCATTTCACAATGTCTTCATGCTATTGGATTGGACATAGTAATGCATTAATGTGTTCATCACTTGAATATTGCATCTGGTAAAGGTGTAGCTGATTTAAATTATGTTGTGTTGCTGGGTAGCTTATAACTGTATAATAATACATCTGAATTTATTATGTAACAGATATTTTGTATTAGCAATCTAAACCTGCAAAGTAATTGCGACCGTAGGTCGCAGTTACTTGCACACTATCCAAACCTCCACCGGCTGTCCCTCCGTCACTCCCTCCGTCACCTCTGTCACACGTCACACGTCACACTTTTGCCCTGCTCATATCTCTGCAACCGTTGCCCCGATCCATGCCAGATTTTGCACACACACTCCTTGCCTGCCAAACTACAACCTCCAAGGACCCCCGGAGTTTCGGGGACCCCCAGGTCCCTGGGGGACCCCCAGGTGTAAAAAAATACCAAATGTGCAAAAATGACCAAATGACCACCCCAACGGGGCTGCTCTCTCTGTGTCACACACACACACACACACACACACACACACACACACACACACACACACACACACACACACACACACACACACACACACACACTCTCTCTCTCTCTCTCAAACATAATGTGTGACCTGCCAAGTGGCAAGGAATGTTGCCACTGTCCTCTCTCTCACACACACACACACACACACACACACACACACACACACACACACACACACACACACACACACACACACACACACACACACACACACACACACACACACACACACACACACACACACACACACCCCTTCACACCAGGGAGTCCAGGAAGGATGAGCCTCCATGCTTAAATAAACAGACCTGGGTCCACTATCAAGATCTGCCTGTGGGTGTGTCTACAGTCACCCTGCTCCTACAGATTTTGCCCTAAAATCATGCACACCAGTACACAGTATCTCTACAGTCATGTAATCACAACGCATCTGTCCCATCTAGCGCCACCATCAGGACGATTTTGCACAAACTACTTTTTGGCCTATTTATGGAGATAAGCGACCAACGGTCGCTTATCTCCCGATTAGGGAGTCTTACTGGTTAGTAACTAAACACACAAAACAACATTAACCAGATGAACCATAATGTCCCTTTTCATAATAATAATAATAATTATATATACAGTATATATATATATATATATATATATATATATATATATATATATATATATATATATATATATATATATATATAGTCTTTATATCTATAGTCTTTCTTATTTTTTTAGTTTTTAGAATAGAACATAAGATTAAGCTCAAATGAAACATACAAATAAGAGAATAAAGTTGCAGTGCACCATAAGACAAAAAAGCAGTTTCAAACAGGAAAGCTGCATGTGATTTAAAAGACGTGCAGTTTTCTTGGAGTTTGTTCCAGATATATGGGGCATAAAAACCGAACGCTGCTTCTCCCCATTTAGTTCTGACTCAGGGTCAGAAAGCAGACCTGCCCTTGTGCCCCAGAGGACCTGAGAGGTCTGGATGGTTCATAACGTAGCAAAAGGTCAGACATTTATTTTGGCCCTAAAAGAGGTGGTGCCATAGTTTTGTATTTTTTCTGTGTCTATGAAGTTAACAATTAACATTATTCTAATAGACCACCGGGTGAAGTTATAATGTGCAGATTTGTCTTCCCTGTGTATTTGTGTTTACTTCCTGAAAGCTGAAAGACTGGGCCGAAAAACACAGATTAAATGACATCATATAATCATCCCCTCCCCTTTTACCATTCACCCAACACTGTTTGTGTGGTTAACCTCAGCTGGGTCACCACCAACCTGACAACCAGGCATACTTAATGAACTGGTGGGTGTGGCCACATAACAACATAATTTTAATCCTTTCTGTACAATTTTTTGAAATAATCTTCCTCCTAATATAATCATAATATCTGATCATCATTTTTTAGGGGAGAAAATAATCATGGCACTGCATCTTAAACCTTCTTTTTTAGGAAGCAAGTGTAAACATATAAGAACTGGGGTGATATGATCCACTCTATTGGCATTAGTTATTGGACTCAAGCAGCAAGTGTTCTGAATCTACTGCAGCTATGTGATCGATTGTTTTTTGGGAGACCTGTAACAACACCGTGAGAGAAGGTGAGTCTACTGTAGATTAATGCAGTGGTTCTCAACCTTTTCAGGCCGTGACCCCCAATCATATTTTAACTGGGGACCCCCCACCCTACAAGCACTAACAGTTGAGGCGTTACATTTTGTAAAACACAGTTCTATTGTGAAAACAGCAGATCTACATGCAGATCTACATGCACAGCAGATCTACATTGTGAGCATGTAGATCTGCCTTGTGAGCATGTAGATCTTGCTATTTTCACAGTTTCTGCCTCTAATATTTGACAATTTGGCTAACGTTTAATTTTTCATTTTAGAGTTATTAAAAAGTCCTTAAATTGTGCATATACCCTCTATACACTTAAACTTTATGTTGGTTTGTTTACTGTTGAGTGAGAAAACAATGTTGTACATTAAGTTAATCATCTGGGGACCCCCCCAAATAATTTGGGGACCCCCCCATGGGGGTCCCGACCCACAGGTTGAGAACCACCGGATTAATGCATGGTCAAAGTTTTCTGGGTCCTGCTGAAACACAAGTCTTTAAATCATTGATTTATTGTCTCCACCAGCCGAAGGCTGAGGGAGAGTATGTTTTCCCCTCCGTCCGTCCGTCCGTCCGTCCGTCCGTCCGTCCGTGCGTCCGTGCGTCCGTCCGTCCGTGCGTCCGTCCGTCCGTCCGTCCTTGCGTGCGTCCTCGCAGTTTGTGAGCAGCTAATCTCAGTCACCGTTGGCCCGATCGCTGCCAAACTGAGCACACACACTCCCTGGATGCCAATCTAGAACCTCTGCCCCACATTTTTCAAATCAGCCTCATGGTGGCGCTATAACATGCCGATTGGTGTGGCCTGGTTGTTACCAGCTAATCTCCGGCGCCGTTGGCCCGATCGCTGCCAAACTGAGCACACACACTCCCTGGATGCTAATTCAGAACCTCTGCCCCACATTTTTTAAATCAGCCTCATGGTGGCGCTATAACAGGCCGATTTGTGTGGCCTGGTGGAGACCTGTGCTCGGAAGAGCACTGCTTCTAGTTCTTAAGGTGATGACAGGGTGACTTTATAATTGTTTTAATTCAGGTCCACGACTAAACCAAGAACACTGCCTTGATTTGTGATTTTCAACATTACTGATTGAAGCTACACACTGACTGTCTTCCTTGGCTCCAAAGAGTTTTGTCTTTGTTTAATTGAAGAAGATTATGGCACATCAAATTGTTGATTTGTTCAATGCTCTTACTCAGTACTTTTATTGGACCATAGTCCCCAGTGATATGATTATGTAAATGTATGTGTCGTCTGCATAATTATGGTAACATATTTTGTTGTTTTCCATAATCTCAGCCAGTGGGAGCACGTAGATGTTAAATGGATGAATGTTGAAATGAATCCCAGCAGGAATTATCTTGGTTATGAACATTATTTTGGGTGGTAGCCATCCTGCATTTGTAAATGACGAATATCGCATAAATATCACAACGATTGCACTTCTCTTTAAATTAATTATTCTCTTTAATCATTCAGGAGCTAGTTATTTGATTGTTAAAAATGTGTGCAATTATAACATCGCAGACATGAGGCTCCATCACCACCACATAAATTAAGGTAAAATGTGGCTAAATTGGTCCAAGTCCTCGTTAAGGCACTTGGCATTGCTTGTTTGCTGGAGTGATGGATACAGTGTTGTGCGTGACGTAACAAGTGCACAGCAAAATCCAGAGTGTTATTTTAACTCCCAGAGTGTCTACCGTCCTTAATGAATACTCAGGATTTTAACTGGGTTATGTCACCTATGAATCACACAGCATGCACATTACAGTAAGTTCACATGCACACCCTTGTGCATTGTACGCAAACACAATGACACAAACACAGAAGAAGAAAGCACACGTGTCTGCCCGTGCACGTGTGCACACACTTGTACAAAAATAACAGAATAATAGCATAATTACCATCTCAGTCTAATGGTCTTCGCTGTTGAAGAGTATAATCGTATTGTGCTACACATATTATATATATATATATATATATATATATATATATATATATATAATCGTAAGGTCCCTACATGCAAAGGAGATTTGCTAATTTCAACATAAACATTGATTTGGGCTTAACTGTGTCCTCAGCATTGCTATAGAGAAAACAAAATATGTCTAACTGTTCAACTGTTTTCTCTTCATATATCAGGCGTTTGGCACAGGAACACAACACAACGGCCCAAAAACCTAACCAAAAGAATCACTTTAACCCTTCTGGTAACCATGACCTGAAAATAATGACGGTATCCAAGAGGCCAAACGGCTTGTTGCTGTAGTTTGAAACAGAGTTGTAAGATCTTTATCCAAAATACAATAGATACAATGCAGAAAAGGATGACCTACAAAAAAGGAAAGTTGCTTTTGTACGGGGCTGTTTATGAAATGTAAAATTTTATCTTGATACTGTACTCAAATAGCATTCTCATCAGCACTCACAGCTTAACTCTGCCCTAGTTACAATTGGTGCGTTTCCAAGTGCATGGCTTTGGCACAGTGTTTTCCAAGGGGTGAAGGCTAAAGGAGATCTTTAAGACCTGGGGGAGTTGGTCCATC
The DNA here is from genome assembly GCF_963921795.1 of Nannobrachium achirus. Lineage (NCBI taxonomy): Eukaryota > Metazoa > Chordata > Actinopteri > Myctophiformes > Myctophidae > Nannobrachium > Nannobrachium achirus. The sequence continues at coordinate 19,603,480 of NC_137820.1, forward strand.
TGCTGGAATGCAGGGGGAGGCTAGTAAATTAGAGACCCTAATGAAAACTCTCTGGTGTCCAACTGAAGCAATCATCTGGTTAGAATCAACCAGTTATTCCACTAATTTCCCTGTCCCTCTCTGCAAGCCCTCAACGCCTAATTTAGAAGAAAGGAACATGTTCCGCTTTACACACCTGCAATTTGAACTCCACGAGACAGTGGACCCCTAAGCAAGTTCAACTTTTGTTCTTGATTTCTCTCTCTCTTTTTTTTTCTTTTCTTTTTTTTTGTTAGGAGGGGGGGTGGGTGTGGGTGGGGTAACAGATGTACAGATAAAACTGTTGGAATAGTCAGTCAATTCCTACGTAGTATAAAAAATAACTGAGTGTAATAGACATACAAAGCCAAGCCTATAGGAGTCAACAATGCAAGCCTATAGAGCATAACACATTTAACTACTTGAACATTAATTTTTATTTAAACTAATTTGAAACAAACATGAAATACATTTAAAGAATTGACACATTATAAACTTGTAGATCTTCTTTTCGCCTACAGTAACGGCATGCACAAAATATGGATGTCAGGGTTAACCCATTTAGGACTCAGGCTTAAGGTTTTCTGCAAATCTTCAAATATCTATTCAAAAATTACAAATAAATATATATATATGTTTCTATATTCTGTACTGTACATACTGTAGCAACAAGAACCCCAAAATGGGTTCCTGTCTTGAAAGGCATATAGATACAAGATCCTAAATGGGTTAAAGTGTGTTAAGTTGCCCAAACCTTAAAATGATCATTGCTACTATAAGCTTGTGCTAGAAGTGGCAACTCACAAGCCTAATAAAAAGATCAATGATTCCTTTAGGGCTTTATTTCATAGGTGGGATGGGATTACACTGATTCATGGATAAGTGTCTGGCTGGAACACAGTCTATCTCCCTGCTGAATTGGTCACTACTTTCCTTGGAGTTATTCAACCTTTCACCCACTGGGCCCCCTGACTCTGACCTTTAACCAGATGCCATTTGCTTAAAATCTCCCTGCCAGTTCCAACCTCTGGAATCTGCAACACATTATAAGAGTAGGAAGGGAACAAAGGCAATAGATTAGAGGCCAGCTTGGTTATTAGTTTGCTGATACAGTTTTACAAGGGTCAAATGCAATGGCAGGGAAAACAAGTTGAGGAAGACAAAGTGTTTTTCTTTCGGAGCCTCCGACCATGCGGGCCATCAATGATACTGTCCATTAAGATAATGCAAGGTTTAGTACACTCCCATTACAAAGAAGAGCTTTTTTTTGCTTAAATAAATAAATACATATTATTATTGTTATTACGGTATATATATTTTTTAAAAGCATATTATGTACACTCCGCTGTACATTTTATAAAAGCCACTAAGCCATTAAAATACATATTCATGAACAAAAACAAAACAAAAACTGGCTGAAAGTAACAAACACACCTGTGCGTCTGCAAGCCTCTACATGACAGCAGCAGACAACATCTTTCAGTGCACAAGGTTGCACCTTGAAATGAGCCAAAGCTGACGGTCAGTGATACACAACTTTGTTACCACTGTGTCTCTCTTAGCAGTAGGCTAATCCACTGATAAGTATAGCATGCATGTTATCGGTTCCTCCTGTTGCTTTTCCCTTTTCCTATATTTAATGCCTCTGCTTCATTTAAATGTCTTTGTAGAGTTTTTTTTTGTTTCTTCCCTTCCATAGTTTCCTCAATTAGAAAGTGTGTTTTTATACCAGGGACGGCTGCAGAGAGTGGAGGTGCTGATGTATAGAGCAAAGTTGCTTGTCTTTGCTGAAAGCTTTTGTTTCCTGGGGCTCTCTATTCATCACAAAGCCTTTGGTGGGAAGAGACATAAAGACAGGCTCTGACCCTGGTGTGAGCCCTTTGACCCCCGTGAACCTAAGGGGACAGATTTTCAGCAACTGTGCAATCACTATTAGTTGACCGCAGGCTCTGTGGTGGAAAATGGCCGGAGCCAGACGAAATGAATGGAGGCACGTTGGTGGGAAAATGCGGTAATTTATAGAAGTCAGGAGTCTATTTCAAAAGAGGTGATGGTGGATCAGCTGACACGTGAGGTCAAAGGGGATGTTTGGGCCCGATTTCCTGCCTATGTTACTGTAACATCTGCGTGTTAAGAGACTTCAGGGACCAAAACATTTTGACCCTAAGGGGCATGACGATTGCTAGATGTCAATGACTATGTTTGATTTAGAGCTCTCTGCACAGTAAAGTCTGCAGTGTTAGTTTAACGCTGACAGTTTAGAAATAGACCCGTAAGGGTCCATATTTACACTGTCAGTGTTAAACTATCACTCCAGATTTCACTGTGTACAGTAGTAGTAGGACCAATTGCCAAAGGAATGTTTGCCTGAATTTCCTCACCCTTGGCAAAACATGCTACAATATATGTCTATTCTCCGCTTGCCTTTGGATTATGTTAATACACATCTGACATTTATATAACATCAAGGTCAAAACGGCGCGAATATAAATATACAATATCCGGCTTTGAATAACTAACCACTGTACGTTTCAGCCCTCCACTCCATTATATCAACAATAAAAGACAAAAAGGTTCCACATGGAAATAGCCACGGTCGCGCCTCTCCTGTGAGACTGCCTGTGATAAAGTGGATCATTTTGGCTCTCGCACTGTCATCTACAAGTGTCCGAGTAAAGAAATACTGGGAGTCCCTAGCCCCAGGGCTGGCCATTAAGTAAATTGGCCTCTGCAGACCGATAGCTGTGTCACTGTCCGTGACGAGCTGCCACCTATTTGACCCAGGGACAGGAGTCCAGTGCTGACCAGCAGCTGTTCTGTGGGCTTGTCTCTCTAAGCCTGGGAAGTGTCTCCTAATTAGCCTCCCACACCAATAAATATGTCCACTGTCCAGTAGGTCGGCCACTCCAGGCTCATTGATTGCACCGATGTGTTTCATACAGGGCTTTGACTTTACACTCCTGACATCAAGCAGAGTGGGGAGCGCCAGGTGACTTGAGCAGCCTGCGTGTGTCAATGAGGGCCTCGCTGGCAGAGTTATTAATGGAGCAAATTGAAGGGTGCGCTGACACTGCTTTAACAGAACTACAATACAAAAAAACAAAAGAAAAGACTAAAAATGGTACAGTACAGTCCTGATGTATTTAACATGAGATGCAGTCCTTGATCGTAGGGGTGAAACAGGATGAAAATAGCATATTTCTTGGGCTGCTTCAACCTTCACTGGTGTTCTCTGTTTCAGATTTATCTCTAATGTCCTATTACAGACATCATGACCGGGTCAATACTTCAACAGTAACAACCGCCGGTTATGACGGTAATGATAAATGGATGGAGCCACACTCGGTCCTGAGTACAATATCATCGCTGGCGTGTCAGAGAAGGAGTTCTCCTTTATCGAAGTCACAGGAAACAAGTCTTGAGGGTCTGCCCTCCACAATCGCTCCCCCAGATATTTCTTTCTCGTCCTCTCCTACACTCCGTGAGTTGTTTTTCTTTCATTTAGCTGGCCTCCTCCAATAAAAATGCAAGCCAATTTTCCAGCGCATTAACCCAAGAGATCTTTAATACACAAGAGTTTTGGTGCAAAGGGGACGACAAGGCCTCATGGAAAGATGGATGGGCCTGCCGACTAAGAGTGGGCAGTTTTCCCACTGCCCTGGTCTCGGCCGGGGACAAAGGCCTCATTGAGTGGGATGCTTGACATCAGCATCATAAACTAGTCATGGCTACAAAGAACCTGACACTTTAAAGTACCAGTTACTGCCGCCTTCCTTTCTCTCCTTGTTACAGCGTTGCTAAGGCTGATCCCATCACCAACAGTTTTTTTTTCACCTTTTTTTTTCTCCACAGTTGCCGATGCAAAGAGTTAAATGTAAAGTAGTGTCAACTGGAAATCCTTCCGAAACGTAACCTTTTCGAAAAGGTAACCTTTTCCCTGTTTCTAAAGATATGTTTGGTTATATTCGGAGACGTTGTACGTCTGACTCATGAAGCATCCATTGTAACTGGCTTTGGGGGTATACTCCTGGTAAAGGATGCTGGGTAGTCATGGTGCATGACCTGGCTGCTGTCGTGTGAGGGGTGGAGTTGCCCTTTTCTCCTCTGCTTTTACTTTCTATTTATTTGGAAGTGTTTAGTTATGTTCCGGTCTCATTCTGAGTCACAGCACACTACACAGTGCTTGCTCCCCCTTGTTGCCATGAACAACCCTCAGCCTCACACGTTACTGGCAATTATATTAAAAAGTCTGCATCATTGACGAATGCATGCATGAGTCAAAAGTAAAAAGAATATCGTCATTGTTGGGTGAAAAACTTGTATGTCCAAAACCGTTCGTTTTGCATTTATCATTTTAAAAATGATTTAAACTAGTGAAAACAGCCGATCTACAGGTGCGAGGCGTTGTGTGCTTGTAGATCTGCTGTTTTCACTACTTTTGTGCGATGGCCTTGTATGATGAAGCAGAGCTTTACTTTGCGAAAGAAGCTTACAAATTTGAAACTTGGAGATACAAGGTTTCCACCCGACAACGACGATATACTGTCACTTTCTTCTTTCCTTGTGAAAGATTATGGGTCTGGTGTCAACTGTCTAATGATGGTTATCTAAAATCAGTTGTCAGTTTAAGGTCCAATTACTTAAATACATATCACTCTCTCTGTCAACAAGTGAAACTATTCAAGTATTGTTTTTTTTTTTTTTAAAGGGGAGGGATTATGTGACTTAAACAACTCAATAACCTTTAAGTCATGCTATCACAAAGACAAGGAGATATGAGTATGGCAGGGTGAATGGGAGTCTGATCCTCAAACATGATGTCAGCGCAAAGCCAGTTTCAGGCTCTCAATGTCATGGAAAAAGGCTAGGGTGCACTTTAATAGATTAAACACAGAGAGCCAGGCCTCAGTGCTGCCAGGGAGGTGCTGATGGATGCAGTCACATATAGTATGAATTCAAGTTGGACGGCAACAAGAAAGGACCACACTGCTTTTTATATGCATGGTGATGAACAAATGTGACAAACATTAAGTTAATAAAGATAATACAAACTAAATGACAGCTTCTCTTACAAAATACTTGCAGCTAAATATAACTTTACAGTGGTTCTTTAGCATAACCTAAATATGTCTGCAAATATACAGTATTTAGGAATGCAAAGTGAAAGTAAGACGCCCCAAGGGCGAGAAGCGACCGAGGTTGCGCACATGGGTGCGTGCACATGGGCGCGTGCACATTGGCTTCTTTGGTATGTATACCCTTCTGCTGAGCTGGTTGAGTCATCACTGTGATGTCAGAACAGGTCATATGAGGTCAGATGTAGACGTATTGTCCAGCTATATGGAGATCTACTGTAGGTGATGATCCAGTCATCTCCATGTATGGATATCCAGGGTTTGATGAGATCAGTGTCGTGATCTTCATATATGGAGATCCAGGTGATGATAGACAGCAGTCTTGATTTACAAATGAATTTTGTCTTGGCCATATGGAGCGACGGGAGTGTCCATATATGAGCAGCATTGCCAAATATGGGCTTAATATTGATAACATCATCTCCATATATGATTGCCAGAGCAGGCTGTCTTGGTCATTGAGTCAACAATGTGATGTCATAACAGGTGAGTTACAGACATTGAAGCTTTACTCACGGACGGACAGGATCTGCCAGATTTCATAGTAAACTGCGACCTACGGCTGCGATAATATAATATAATATAATATAATATAATATAATATAATATAATATAATATAATATTATATTATATTATATTATATTATACATATTATTCCAGAATGTAAATGTAAAGTTATCCAAACAAACAGAACACGTTTACAGCAGCCTAGCCTTGCATTGATATTGTCATCAATAAATTGTCTTGCTCTACATTTCATGTACAGTATGTCATGTGGTAATATCTTTGTTTTCATGCAACATTTATTCTCAGTATCTGTCCTTGCAGTAGATAAGTAGAGAAGGATTCAGAGGAAAAGATAGAAGAAAGATAATAATGAATGAAAAAGAAAACAATTGTATATGCATGCGTGTGCGTGTGTGTGTGTTACATAGAGAGAGAGAGAGAGAGAGAAAGAGAGAGAGAGACTAGGAGAAGATAGTGAGTGAGAATGAGGAGCACGAGCGTCGCACGCACACGCACGCATGCACACACACACACACACACACACACACACACACACACACACACACACACACACACACACACACACACACACACACACACACACACACACACACACACACACACACACACACACACCCCGAGAGACAGAGAAGCTTTGAGATTGAACTCATACTGTATAGAGGGAAACAGCTGCTTCACATTGCTAACCCCTGGAACAATGCAGAGATAGTGTGTTTGGACAGGTTCAGGCAAGAATGGAGGTCAACCAACCTTCAGGGGAGATGTCAGTCCTGGCTTTCAGCCACTGGAAAGAAACAGTGAAATAACATTAGTCCTCATTGGCATCCAGTGGCACTCGCTCTGCTACGATACCGCGTGGACAATGACTAACGAGAATTGTATATTGTGTTTGAACTTAATATGTTTTTCTGTGTCAAGACGCGCTTCTGAGTCAGTCTGTCACAAAAGTGTGACACTATTAATCACCATGAGTGACACTGTAGCAGCGTCGACCTACAGTATAGGTGAATTAATTTGCTGTGTTTTGTGCCACTATGTTTAAAAGACCATACCAGTAAAATGTTGATGTCTAGCCATTAGATTGCCCCTGTCTTCAAAACAATGTTGTTCACATAAGTGTATGCAGTGTATACTTTAGTAGTAGATCTCAGTATACATTTTTAAATGTCGTTGACTGCCATTCGTGTTCAAAAAGTGTGGAAAAACACTCAAACTTTCAAGTTGCTGGCACCTGGCTGCTAAGTAAAGGCAATTCACCCGTTTGAGAGTCACTACGACATTTATTATCTAAACTTACCGTATTACTCTAATATAAGATTGAGTTTTATGTCAACTCTGTGGTTGATATTGACAATAGACAATGATGTACTACTGTAGAAACATTGGCATGGTCCTTTAAAAGCAGTAGCAGTGAGATAAGAAGTGACTGAAGAGGTTAAACGTAACAACATAATGTAAGTAAAAGTCAGTTCATTTTGGTATGACCTTAAGACAACTCAAAACATTCGAGGAAAGTATTAAATAGAAAAATTGAAAGATGCAATTGAAAATTGCAAGTGTGGTTGGCTTGAGGTGAGTCACACTTGCAAATATCCCTGTATCTGCAGTCATTGTCCCTATTCTGTCCTTGTCCCTTTTATGTCCATATATTTCATTTCAACCTTTATTTAATTCTTGGTAACAGACTGAGGGCTGGTACCCTCTTTTTTAGCAGTGCCAAGACTACAACAAATTTACAAAACAGTTTTACACCAGTAAGACTCCCTAATCGGGAGATAAGCGACCGTAGGTCTCGCTAGAAGAGGGCCATGTGAGAAATGAGGGGTGGGGTCTCCGCGTTGCCTTGGCGGACAAATAGGTACCGGCCCCGGCTCTCCCGGGCGCTCCTAGGCCGAGTTAGGGCATTTTATGTGAGCTGCAGTGGAGGGGGTCCTCCACTGGGGGCGCCACCACTTTTGCATCCGTTCTGGAGTACCAGGAGTGGGTGGTCCCCGGGAATTCCCCGTGAGCAGACAGTTTTACAAAACAACAACAATATTATGCAACGAATACATATGTAAAAAACTACATTATCAAGAATATGGAAAAAATATGGAAATCCATGATGTCAAAGGGGATGACAAGCCCATATCTTGGAATGCCCATATATGGACATACTGTGTCAGTCTCAAGTCTCAAAAAAAGTTTATCTAGGAAGGGAAAGAAATATGGAAAGATGGATGGAAGGAAAAAAGTCAGACAAGTACTTTATTCTGGTTGCCCTGCGCGGGCAACCACACTAATGACTCTAAAATACTGTTAATGATTTTATATATATTAGCTAAATAATTAACAATAGCATTTAAAATAAACGTTTTTCATTTTATTTACATGATGTTAAATCTAGCCATACATTAAAAAAAGAAAATCCTACAATCTGCTAAAGAAGTGACATATCAATTAATACATTGTTATTGATTGCTGGAGGGAGGCACTCATCTGAAGAGCTTCCTCTGTTTCAGGGTCATAACGTCTGTGGCTTCCAACCAAAGCATGTCGCTCTGTCGCCCTCCTCCCTCCCGTGAATGACTGTGGCATTATTCTGTTAATAGTTATCTGTCCTCAAGTCCTTGACCTCCTCGAATTGTAAACACGTTTTTTACACCACTCTCAGCACTCTTTGACCGAGGGAGTTTTGTCGACAGTGGGGCCCAGAGATAAGCGAGCAGGGGCTGAACCTGTTCCGGCCTACAGTGCCCTCTGCAGCACCTCTGCTCCACGCTCAGTCAAATTTCTCCCAGCACTGCCGGATCACATGGGTTAATCTCCTCTGACCCTGACTCCTCAAAAGCACAAGCCTGGCTCTTTTGGACTCGGTCCCAGTGTGAGCGTGGTGCAATGCAACGCATGCAGTGCCATGGAAGCTGCAAAGAGCCCACACACACATCCCCTGTCCACTGGCACCGGGTTTCAGACTACGGAATGGGGGAAGATAAGGTACAAGAATGTCAGGAAGTCTGACACCAGCGAGTGGTGTGGTAAACAAACAGTTGCAGACGTCTGCCCGCATCCCCTACCTCTTAATGACCTTCAATTCCACTCTTTTAAATGTCAAGTTGTGAAATATGGTGCTTTGTTAAGGCTGATAGCAAAACAAATCATGGAGCTTTAACTAAACAACCCAAAACCAAAGAGTGACAGACAACCCCAAAGTGATAAAACGCTATGGAGGAAGTCATGCTATTACAGTAAAGAAAGCCTATTCTGTATAACACATTTTCTACAAACATAAAGTAATACAAGCAAACCTTTTCAGCAAATTGTTTAAAGGGGCCCCACCATGCTTTTAAAAATAAATATTTTTTATATAACTATTGGTACATAATACAGTTTTATACAGGTTTTAGCCTAAACAACCACTCGGATATTTAATTTCATGTTCTGTTTGTCTCTAATTCCAAGCCATTTCAGAAGCAATACCAAAATGCCCTTTGTTTGCGACGGGGCGCTGTCTTTGGGCTAAAATTGGAACGATACAGAGAAGATTAACATGGTACCACGATGAGAACCACGTAGAGTCAATCCATTCAAGGCAATTTTAGTACCACTTTACCTCATGGTTCCACCTCATATAGAAGTACCACCTCCTTCTCTAGGGGGCCCAATAGGAAATGAGCCCCTTTGTGACATAAACAAGGGCCTGTGACATAAACAAGGGACGAGTACCGTTCAGACACACCCATTCAGAAAATCACTGAAATGAAAGGCAAGGCTAATAGAGTTAATGAATAGGGTTTTTTGGGGGGCTGGAAGAGACACTGGGAAGACCAAAAAACAAGAAACATGAAAAATGAGAAATTCATGGTGGTGCCCCTTTAAAATACTAAGATGATAATTCTGCAATAAAAATGACTTTAGAATTAGAATCAGAATAGTTTTATTGTCACATCACAGGTTTACAGTAAGAGTTCATTTGCAAAAACAGATAACTCCGTTTTTATAAATGTTCACAAATCCAGTTTTTTTATTGTGCACTCAAAGTAATATCAATCAAACTGAAGTTGGGTGGATTTGACTAAGTAAAAATGACTTAACAAAATAGATGTATCATAAAAAATGTAACTTTATTAGAAAATAGTTTTTCTTTTAATTTAAACTTATTTTTTTGGCAAAAACAGATAACTCCAACAGTCGTTTTTTATCAAAAACAGATAACTCCACAATTGATGTTTCACCATTGAATTTTGCCATATCGAGGATGCAAAAAGGATTTCCAGAATTTTACAGGAGAGCAAAAACAAAGTTTTGACAACATACTTAAGTAGTCTGTACTTTTATAGGGGCCACATGTAGCCACCAGGGGGCACAATAGGGGACAACTCAGGGGCCCCTGGGGTGCTAAAGGTGCACCGTTGCTCCAATCTGCACCAAACTTGGCACAACCACTGTTCAGGGGTCTACCATGACAATAGTCACACCAGGGGCCACCTCACAGGCCACACCAGGGGCCCCAGTGTACCATATCAAGGGCCCCCGGGGGCCCCAGGGTGCCAAAGGCACACCATTGCTCCAATCTGCATCAAATTTAGCATGAACACTGTTTAAGGGTCTGCCATGACAATAGTCACACAAAGGGCTAAACCAGGGGCCCCAGTGTACCATATCAGGGGCCCCCGGGGGCCCCGGGGTGCCAAAGGCACACCATTGCTCCAATCTGCATCAAACTTAGCATGAACACTATTTAAGGGTCTGCCATGACAATAGTCACACAAAGGGCTAAACCAGGGGCCCCAGTGTGCCATATCAGTGGCCCCTGGGGTCCCCAGGTGCCAAAGGCGCACTGCTGCTCTGATCTGCACCAAATATGGCACAAACACTGTCCATGGGTCTACCATGACAATAGTCACACCAGGGGCCACCTCACAGGCCTCATCAGGGGCCCCTGTATATCAGGGGCCACTGGGAGCCACACGCCACATGGGGCCACATGGTAGACCCCTTAACATTGTTTGAGAAAATGTTGGTGCATAATGGGGCAACAGTGCGTCTATGGCACCCAGAGGCCCCTGGGGGCCACACATGGCCCCCGAGAGCCACACATGGCCCCTGGTGTGACTTTCCTCATGGCAGACCCCTGAACAGTGTTTGAGACACTTTTGGTGCATAATGGGGCAACAGTGTGCATAATGGGGCAACAGTGCGCCTATGGCACCCAGAGGCCCCTGGGGGCCACACATGGCCCCTGGTGTGACTTTCCTCATGGCAAACCCCTGAACAGTGTTTGAGACACATTTGGTGCATAATGGGGCAACAGTGCACATAATGTGGCAACAGTGGCCTATGGCACCCAGAGGCCCCTGGGGGCCACACATGGCCCCTGGGAGCCACACATGGCCCCTGGTGTGACTGTCTTCATGGCAGACCCCTGGAACAGTGTTTGAGACAAGTTTGGTGCATAATGGGGCAACAGTGTGCCTATGGCACACAGAGGCCCCTGGGGGCCACACATGGCCCCTGGGAGCCACACATGGCCCCTGGTGTGACTATCCTCATGGCAGACCCCTGAATAGTGTTTGAGACACTTTTGGTGCATAATGGTGGCAACAGTGGGCATAATGGGGCAACAGTGCGCCTATGGCACCCAGAGGCCCCTGGGGGCCACACATGGCCCCTCGGAGCCACACATGGCCCCTGGTGTGACTATCTTCATGACAGTCCCCTGGAACAGTCTTTGAGAGAAGTTTGGTGCAAAACGGGGCAACAGTGCGCCTGTGGCACCCAGAGGCACCTGGGGGCCACACATGGCCCCTGGGGGCCACACATGGCCCCTGGTTTGACTATCCTCATGGCAGACCCCTGAACAATGTTTGAGACAAGTTTGGTGCATAATGGGGCACCATCTTGGATCACATGGTCTAAACACGCTGCCCAATGGATTTATCTGTTTCTGCAAACAAAGAGCTATGTCACTTGTCTGTTTTTGCTACAAAACCTGATCTTTGAGGGCGTTTAGAATGGGATATATCTGCCTTAACAACAAAATTGATTTTATATTCTAATAAAACTCTAACTTAACTGTTATTTACAATAGTCATCTCATTCTTTTCCAAAATGGCTTTTATCTGTTTTTGCAAATGAACTCGTCTAAATCAGTGGGTGAAATTCGCTTGTATGCAAGCTCCATCATTTTGTTATTTTCAGGAAAGCAAGAAGGGGGAGGAAGAGAGAGAGCAAGGAGAAAAACTGAAAAAGAAACCTGTAAAATAAAATATATATACACATACCGGTATACACATAGCATGAGGTACTTAGCCATGAGGTGCAAAAGAGTGTCAACACGTAGCAGCAGGTATGTACTATACATGTCATGATGTTAGACATAATGAAATGTGCAAAAAGTAGCGGCACAAAGGCAGGTCCACGTAAGAAGGTAGTCCGCATAAAGCAAGACGTAATGAAGACATTCAGAAGAGAGAAGAAAAAATTAAATCAAGCCCTCATAATAATGATGGTTACATAACAAAAGTGAGGTTCATCTCAGGCGCGCAGAACTTGCCTTATGCAATAAGAACAATTAACTTCCTGGAAAGGGCAAAATATAAATGTTAAATTATATAGTTACAGTACCTCCGGACCTACCTGCCTCAGTAATGACATGTTTTCACTAGCAAGTAGCTGTGTGCACAATATGGCTGAAAATTACAGACTTTATTGTCTTTTGGGTTTTGAGAGCTTTAAAACCTAAGCCAACAGAAACAGCTTGCACAGGTAGGAGTCATTTATGAAGTCAAATAGTCCAACTGCGGCCCCTGGCCATGGTGCGGTTAGCCATGCTCTGCTTAAATACATATCACACAATATTACATGTGACATGTCCAGGGAGGTTGTAGATAAGTTTGGGAGGGAACAGGGGCAATTACATATGCATTGGAGTTAAAAGGAACAGAGGAGCCTTTCCATAGGGAGAGACAGAGCTGTGATATGCCTCCCAGGTACTTTTGTAGCGAACATATGAATACTGAATATGGATACAGTATTAATAGATCGTAATATTAAAAATAATATTTCATAAAACAAATTATGAAACATAATTTTTCTATCACGCTATTGTGAGTTCTCGCTATTGTGAGAACTCACTCGTACTCACTCGCTATTGTGAGTTTTAAGCGTGAGTTCTTGGCAGAGTTGCAATAAATGTTCATTACTGTGCATACATACTGTAAAATATGAATATTTACGAAAAATGACAAATTCCCTTATCAATAATGCTCATTTATTAAAAAGGAAAAAGGCATATAATAATTCATAGAAACAACCATAAATGGAGTAAAGGATAAAAGGTCAAAATTAGGTTAAAAACCCAAAAGCATGTGCGTTAAAGTATGCTGTGAAAAAGACAGATCTACAAGCAGAACTGGTCAGATGGGTACATCCTAATAAAAGGGAATAAAAGAAATAAAGTCAAACAACATCAATAAAACATATCTCCCCTACACTGCACTACACACTGTAATGGTTGCCACTTGACACGAGAAACTGCTTGCCTGCAAACATCTGATTTCGGCGCGTCCGTTAGCGTGTTGTAGATGAAGAGTGTGGCTGCTAGCCTAGCAGCCTAGCAGGATGGGGAGAGGAGAAAAGGAGGAGGATTAGAGCTGGATGGTGACCATGTGGTGTTGCGTCGTGTAGCTGCTAGCATGGTAGCAAGGCGTCGGCCCATGCGGCTTCCATGTGCTGAGTGGCGGTGGCCATCTTGGAGTTGGTGGAGCAGGGCGTCGACGTGCTTCCCTCAGGGCAGGAGAAGAGAGGCTGGAAGTCGAGGCGTGCTGCTGGAGTAGAGCTGGAGGTATCTTTGGTGGTTATCACCCAAGTCTGGTGTCTTTGCCGTCAATGGAGTGAGAGAGCGCTGGCTCCAATCCCACTAGTCGAGAGAGTCTGTCAGAGAGGCAGGGTAACTTGCCCGGCCGCTGGTGAGAGTCTGGCAGGGGACGTGTGTCGACCCTGTGTAGATGAGGCCACAGAGGACAATGCGTGTCCCACTCTGTGATCTCCTTGCAGGAGAGACAGCGAGAGGATGTGAGTCCAACTCTCGAGTCCCTGCTGGTTGAGCGCGAAGCTGAGCTCACAGACAGAGGACCTGAGTCGACTCTGCTATGAGTTTGGTAGGAGTCTTGGAAGAACTGAGCAGAGAGAAGGTGCAGGAGACCGAAGTCTGATCCTGCCTCCCTGCTTGTCTGAACTCAAGTAAATGGGGAACTGCCTGGTCCTCCAAGGTCCAGGCTTTTAATGGGAGGCGGACCTTTTAGTCTGTAGGACCGCAATGGGAGGAGGCAGAAGTGTCTGTGTTCTTTGAACAAAAATGAAAACTAAATTCTATGATAAAGTTCTAAGGAATAATACTTTCCTACATCTGACCAGATATTTGTAATCATCATTAATATGCACTTGTACAGATACCAAACATCATTGTTTCAAATTGTGTAGAGAGTACATGATGATAAAAGTCAAATAAAGAAAGAAAAACATATTTGTACACGTTAAATTCAAAGTATAGTTGATGTACATCATATGGCAATACCACCATATATTTGAATGTTATAAATGTCATTTCATTGAGAAGTTATCATCACATTCCATGTTTTTCCATTGGTTGTCTTCAGTCAGTGAGAGACTGAATAGTGCATGGCAGAGGAAACCCATGTTGGCATGATTTCTTATCTCTAGGTAAACATTCCAAGGGGCAATAAAAGTCTCCCCTTCCACTGAAAAGTATGGGGGTTGGTTTAGCCAAGGAGTTCCTTGTTCCTCTAAAAGGAAAAGAGAGTCTCTCCCTTGTGTTCAGGTCATAACACAAAAAGTGTACATTATGATTTATTAATATATAAATCATACTTCTGTTGTCCGTGACTGATCCAGGATCATCATTACAAGTCCCCCCTGTGTCATCAAGGTCAGACGAAACGGAATGTTGAAGTCACAGAGTTTTGATGACACAAAAGATGAGAGCAGGATTTAGGACACAGAAGTCGTAGCAGTTATATACACATGTCAAATGGCAACTCTTATTATTTTTTTACTAATCTGATCTAGTGACAATGGATACGACTGATCGAAAGACAGTATTTTTATCATGAATTGACAGTTCTCAGAGAGGGCATTAGGACAGTCATAAACACATTGCATGAAAACCATAAATCAGAACAAAAAGTAAAAACTCCTAAACATGCATTACAAGAATACACAGTTCACAAGGCGGCTTCTGGGTCACCTAATGAAGTGGACCTAATAGTTCACACAAGTCGAAAGTTGATTAAGCATATGGTGTACACTTGAAAACATCCATTAGGACAATATCAATTAAGATTTTAAATAATTTACAAACTATCTAAATATATGTGAGGAGGTGTAACTTTGTGACTTTTAGATTTGAGAGCTAGTAAGTTTTCCAACGAGTACTCTCACAGGTCTCTGCTTTTGTGTACCAGATTGACATGAAAAGCGTCATTTCTTAACACAAAGATATTCCATCCGTTTTCTTTTCTACCACGGCTTGCTGGAATATATACATACAGTATACCTTTTGGCTTGGTTACACAAGAGCAGAGAAACAAAAATGCTATTTCTCTCAAAGAAGAGTTTGGCTGGCTGTACGCTAGACTAAATCCTGATTTACTTTGAAGATAAGGAAATGGATTATGAGTTAGCCTGGATAATAATTACTTACTTCCTGTTTAAAGACAACCAATTAAAAATCATTCTTTGTTAGAAGTACAGTTTGAGGTACGTATAAGAAAATAAGCAGGCACCCCCCCAGGCAACTGTGTCGCATGAGTGGGGAGACAACAATTCTATACACGGTAGCTGAGTTGGATAAACAATACTACAAGTCTGAATTAGTCCAGTTCCTGTTGACTGAACAACCATGCAATACTGTCAGTGTAAATCACCTTCATTAGGGCAAAGAGGAGAAAACACACTTAAAGCTGGGTGGAGTTACAGTGTAACTTGGTAGTAACATGCTGTTAGTCCACCTAGGATTAGTAAAATGTTCAAGCACACAAACAGACAATGCTCATTGTCATATAATGACATTGGAGGTTAGTTAGGTGAGACACAAAAGTACTTGTTAAGCGTCTGGGGAGAGGCCCATGACTTTTGTGTAACCTGATCTACCATTTATGAACACATTTGGCTGTTGACTCTTTATTATTTCACTAGATTTAATGAGCTGCACAGAGAAATATTTGTGATCAAAAAGTTTAAAATTTTTGAAAAATACGGTATATGCACTCACCCCCCTCATGTTACACATGGCACACGAACTACTGTGAAAATGTGTCATGTGAAACATGCATAAGAATTATCGCCGTGTTTGGCTTAACTCTAGGAGGCATAGTACGAGCTAGGAGACATAGTGTCCCTCCAATTCTCACGGGCTGGGCCTGATTTTCGTCTCTCATCATATCTACGGGCTTTTCTTTGGCGCCGAGACTTCAATGGGAGATCCTTTACAAATTCAGAGCTCTTACATGCTCTACTAGAGACACTTCTTGAGGTTGGGTCACATGATGAGTCCTGACTAGATCGACTGTGGTCGTACTGTCTGGGCTGCCATTTATCGATTTGGGTGTCGTCAGGGACACAGAATGCACTCTGAGTCTGAGGTTTGTTGCATTCTCTTTTGGAAGCTTCACGCGCCAGATTGCGTAGCTCTGTGGCACACAAACTGTTCAAATCAATACCAATACCTAAGTGTCTTTTAATAGATGGATGTAGATTTTGTAGGAACAACTCCTTGAAATATACATTTTTCTCCATACCAGGAAGGTTTCGATTACCAAAATAGGCAATCCTCAAACGGCTATAAAATCGGTCCACATCCTCACCTCTGTTTTGACAGACGCGCGCGGCAGATGACAGACCTTCTAATGCTCGATAATCTGCAAACTCGTCGATTATTGCTTCACACAGAACAGGCCAGTTAGCTCTAACTTTGTCACTCTGTCGCCTGACAAAACCTGTTACCTCTTGGTTTGCGGTGAGATAAATCAATTTAACCTTGGTATTTGCATCAACGTTGTCGAAGTTATTCAAGGCTAAATTGTGGTTTATCTCCTCCAGGTAAATGTGGGCATCTTTAGCGTCGCCAGGCTTAGGATCAAAATAATTGATGCCTTGTACAACTAAGGATAAATCAGTATTACCCAGTGGTTGTGGCGGCAGGTTGCCCTTGCTTTGAAGTAGGGCATCCTGTGGCTGGCCTGGGCCACATGCATTCAATGTGTCATGGCCCTGGTTATGGGCATATTGTTCAAGGGCAGGTTGCTTGACCGCTGGAGGCATGGTCTGAAAAGACGGTAACATGATGGGCAAGACAATTGAGGCATGTCCATGGACATGGTTATCAGCCTGAGCGGTTTGACCAACTGCAGGAAGCTGATGTTGTGTCACAGGGTAGTGACTGGAGCTAGGTGGCTCTAAGGGGGTTTGCCGTCGTAAAATCGGTGGTGCCTGGCCACCCTGCTGTGACTGTGAGGCTGCAGGGAGATTTCCCTGTGCCTTCTGCAGAATAGAGGGAGAAACACTTAGTGCGTGGCACTGTATTTGTTCCTGGGGTGGCTGGGTAACTCCCATGGCCTGGTAATGATCATAGCAAGGCTGACCTGAGAGTGCCTGCACTCTCATGACAAGGTCGTTGACCTTTTCAACAAATTCATCCTCACTGATCCAGTTACCTTGCTCTAGACACTCAGTTCTCTTTTGCAATTGGCTAATACTATCCTGTGTTATTTGCAACTTCACACTATTAAGTGTTGCATTTTCTGCAATACACACTTTTAGTTCAACGACTGTGTCTTGTAATTTACAAATTTGCTGTTTGGCCAAAGTTAGCTCAACATTTTCCTGGATTTTTGCTTGCTCTAGTCCTGTATTAATCTTCTGTAGCATTATTACAAAACTATTTGCAACATTCAGCGTGGCTGTCTGTTGTTGTGCTGCCTCCCTGGCTGTATCAAGCATGGCAGCTTGCTCCGTTATGCGGAGTCGCGCAACTTTCAGAACGGCCTTATGTTGGTCTAATTCGGCTCTTAGCTGTTTGTTAGCCTGTAGAACATATGCAGTCTGTTCCATGTCGGTTTGACATTGAGACATTTGTACTGGTGTGACTAGTTGGCATGGAACAGTTGGACTGATACAGTCATCTTGAACTGCCCATAAGGTCATTAACTGACCAAAAATGTCCGGGTAGCCGGATAATTTGGAGGATTTAGTCATCTTGCTCTTTCTATATAGTCAGAATAAAGACATTTGTGAGTAAGCAAGATTCTAATTGTGACTTGGCCTGTGTTAAAAGGCAGTCAGTCTTTTTCTCAAAAGTGAGATGGCAAAAATAGTTAAATGTTCTATATATAGTGCACCAACCTGTTTAATACTACTTTAATGACTTGGGAAACTAGTTTTGTTTGAAAGCAACACTGTGTCTAGTTTAATTTAGAACTTACGTTGATAGTACTTTGTAGGGTCACACACTTATTTAAAGTCTACAAGTTATATCATCGAAGTATACCCAATATGATATGGACAATTTGTTTGTGAACTGCCCTGGAATTAAGATAACTTTTAGAATTTAAAATGTGTTTAAAATATTCTTCTCTAATTCAATCGGTTGTAGTTTACTACAAAAGTTAATTCAAATTCAAATTTGTGTATAATTTCCAAAGTTGAAGAATTTCACTTAAACCATTTAATTCCTTAAAAGTTACACAATTGCAAATTGAGAGGTTTGCTTTGAGTATGGGCTGTTCCAGCTAAAACAAATTAAAGGTAATTTTAGTTCAATTAAGTTGGCTAGTACTTTAATTAGGTGTGGTTATCGCAACATAGAACACATACATATATTTGACACTGAAATGAATCATCACTATGGGAGGTAAAAGACAAAGACAGGATGTTTACACAGTAAACATATAGCCTACAACAGGTTAGTCTTAGATTAGAAGTGAGTTAGAAACTAAACCCAACTGAAAGTGTATAAATCTTTAAAATAACATTAGCCCTTTGCTATGAAAGTGTCTTACACTGTTACAGCATTGGCCAGTCACTTACAAGAGACTTACAGACTTCTGACTGGTCAGCAGGATCACAGGCTGGTTTACGACCTGTCGGAAACAAACAGCCCCCCCCCCCTTTTCTGCTGGGGTAGGGTTAGGTGTGTGTGTGTGTGTGCGCGCGCGCGCGCGTGTGGGTGAATCTAGGGGCTGCCCCCACAGAGAGACTGACATGCACCAACGCACTTACTCCTCTACACACTTTGTGGAGAGATGCTTTAAACTATTAATTTAGTTTAGATTACTGCTATGTGTCACTAAAAGTTACAAAAGGAGAACACATCTGTTACTATCCAATTATAAACCTTTTCATGTCAAAGTTTCACTTCTACCTACCAATTTAGTGCAGTATACTTATTGGTAGTTAGTTAATGGTTGCACTAAAGATTAGTGATTACCTATTTTTTTTTTTTACTCTACAGGAAGTGAACATCTGTATTTCAAGCTTCCTCAATTTAGGAGAGGGACATCCAAGGGTTACAAGGGTATTTGACCTTGTTTCACATGAAGGGAGACCTTCATGGATTTAAATTTGCTCTGTTGGATCGCTAATCCTACCAGGCTGACTCACACAATTCGGCTCTCGACTCTAGAAGCAAAATGGGCTAAACACCAAAGTTTAAACACCAAACACTCGACTTGAAAACACCAACATGTATTCTGCATGTTTAACCAGCAGATGTCAACGAAGTGAACTCTCTAAAATGTCCTTGGGGACTAAATTACCAAATCAATGTATTCTGCAATTTGACCACCAGATGCCGCTAAAGTGCATACTCCAAATATCCCTGAGGGTCAGGTCAGAGAGGGGTGTGGTTAGTCACACGACACTTCCTTTCTGTCCTGCGACACAGGGAAATTAGGCTTTTGGAGGGAAGACCTATTTTAGACCAAAAATCTATTTTTTTCAAAAATATGAAATTTATGAATTTTCATAAATTCATATTTACAGTATGTACAGTAATAGAACAAGACTCTGCCCCACGTTGGGCGCCAAATATGTAGCGAACATATGAATACTGAATATGGATACAGTATTAATAGATCGTAATATTAAAAATAATATTTCATAAAACAAATTATGAAACATAATTTTTCTATCACGCTATTGTGAGTTCTCGCTATTGTGAGAACTCACTCGTACTCACTCGCTATTGTGAGTTCTAAGCGTGAGTTCTTGGCAGAGTTGCAATAAATGTTCATTACTGTGCATACATACTGTAAAATATGAATATTTACGAAAAATGACAAATTCCCTTATCAATAATGCTCATTTATTAAAAAGGAAAAAGGCATATAATAATTCATAGAAACAACCATAAATGGAGTAAAGGATAAAAGGTCAAAATTAGGTTAAAAACCCAAAAGCATGTGCATTAAAGTATGCAGTGAAAAAGACAGATCTACAAGCAGAACTGGTCAGATGGGTACATCCTAATAAAAGGGAATAAAAGAAATAAAGTCAAACAACATCAATAAAACATATCTCCCCTACACTGCACTACACACTGTAATGGTTGCCACTTGACACGAGAAACTGCTTGCCTGCAAACATCTGATTTCGGCGCGTCCGTTAGCGTGTTGTAGATGAAGAGTGTGGCTGCTAGCCTAGCAGCCTAGCAGGATGGGGAGAGGAGAAAAGGAGGAGGATTAGAGCTGGATGGTGACCATGTGGTGTTGCGTCGTGTAGCTGCTAGCATGGTAGCAAGGCGTCGGCCCATGCGGCTTCCATGTGCTGAGTGGCGGTGGCCATCTTGGAGTTGGTGGAGCAGGGCGTCGACGTGCTTCCCTCAGGGCAGGAGAAGAGAGGCTGGAAGTCGAGGCGTGCTGCTGGAGTAGAGCTGGAGGTATCTTTGGTGGTTATCACCCAAGTCTGGTGTCTTTGCCGTCAATGGAGTGAGAGAGCGCTGGCTCCAATCCCACTAGTCGAGAGAGTCTGTCAGAGAGGCAGGGTAACTTGCCCGGCCGCTGGTGAGAGTCTGGCAGGGGACGTGTGTCGACCCTGTGTAGATGAGGCCACAGAGGACAATGCGTGTCCCACTCTGTGATCTCCTTGCAGGAGAGACAGCGAGAGGATGTGAGTCCAACTCTCGAGTCCCTGCTGGTTGAGCGCGAAGCTGAGCTCACAGACAGAGGACCTGAGTCGACTCTGCTATGAGTTTGGTAGGAGTCTTGGAAGAACTGAGCAGAGAGAAGGTGCAGGAGACCGAAGTCTGATCCTGCCTCCCTGCTTGTCTGAACTCAAGTAAATGGGGAACTGCCTGGTCCTCCAAGGTCCAGGCTTTTAATGGGAGGCGGACCTTTTAGTCTGTAGGACCGCAATGGGAGGAGGCAGAAGTGTCTGTGTTCTTTGAACAAAAATGAAAACTAAATTCTATGATAAAGTTCTAAGGAATAATACTTTCCTACATCTGACCAGATATTTGTAATCATCATTAATATGCACTTGTACAGATACCAAACATCATTGTTTCAAATTGTGTAGAGAGTACATGATGATAAAAGTCAAATAAAGAAAGAAAAACATATTTGTACACGTTAAATTCAAAGTATAGTTGATGTACATCATATGGCAATACCACCATATATTTGAATGTTATAAATGTCATTTCATTGAGAAGTTATCATCACATTCCATGTTTTTCCATTGGTTGTCTTCAGTCAGTGAGAGACTGAATAGTGCATGGCAGAGGAAACCCATGTTGGCATGATTTCTTATCTCTAGGTAAACATTCCAAGGGGCAATAAAAGTCTCCCCTTCCACTGAAAAGTATGGGGGTTGGTTTAGCCAAGGAGTTCCTTGTTCCTCTAAAAGGAAAAGAGAGTCTCTCCCTTGTGTTCAGGTCATAACACAAAAAGTGTACATTATGATTTATTAATATATAAATCATACTTCTGTTGTCCGTGACTGATCCAGGATCATCATTACACTTTGATCCCCTCTGGTGTAGTGAAGCAAGAACCCAATCATTCTTAACCACATAAAAGTTAACAGAGCATGGCCTGGTATTTAGCTTTATGTTTATCTCTGTTATTATGCGGGCCAAAAGGAGCGTTGCTCGTCACCGTGGGTCAGATTGGCAGGTGTTGTGCTGTTCCTAAGCTGTGATTTCATGAGCCTCTCTGCTCAAGCACTTCAGATGGTAGACTAGGGATGGGACGATATGAAAATGTCATATCACGATTATTGTGACAAAAGAAATAGCGATTTACGATATTATCGCGATAATCAAAATCCATTATCCTGGGGTGGAACATTGTCCAAAAAATAGCAGATCTACAAGCTCACAAAGCGTATAGAGGGTTTAATTGGTACCGGATATGCAGCTAGGCAAATAAAAGGTGAATTGATCCCAGTGCATGACGGAGGACGATATCACGATAAATAAAATCTCCACGATACGATTATCGTGGGTGTTTTTTATCACGATAAACTATAATATCGCTTATCGTCCCATCCTTATGGTAGACTAGAGTGAGCTCATGTTCAGGTAAGTGAAATGAAGCTTACGTTAATAGGGTGGCCTGGAGACTTGTGTGTCCAGAAGTATCATGTGCCTAGGCAATAACTACTGAAATCAATGCTTTACACTCGACATGCAATCCTCCCTCTGAGAATAAATAAAATTGCCATGGATTGTAATTAGCGTATTGAGGTATGACAAAGCATCTCCTTTGATCTGTTAAAATAGGCAACGCTTTGAGAGGAGATAGCATCTCAGAGACAAGTGAATGGCAGTGGGAGAAAGGCAGATAAAGAAATGTGAGCACATTTTCCTTTTATTTACACGTTCCCCGAGACCACGGGCAATCCTGATGAAGATGATAGAGGGAGCCTCTGATTAGCCATCCGGTAAGCAGGGTGTATGTCCCTGCCAAGGCAGACAAATGGAACTATTGTAATGCTATGACAGACTTTGATCACTCCTGTGTTCAGAGGGATATCTTCATCAGAAGTGCTCCTTGTTAAAGCTGTCACGGACTGGCATGCAAGGAGGGCCATTACACTGTATTAGATTCCACGGGCCCTTCGCCATAACATGATTGTATCGCGCGTGTGAACACCTCTGGTGATTTTCAAACAAACCGAACGATTTGTCATTCCTGTTTCGTCAAGCATAGGTCTCCTCTACACAGTCAAATCCTTCGTATTCATTTTACTCGAGGAGTTCAATGATGTATTAATTTTTTCCTCAGACTGTTTAAATAGGGGGTCGTCGTTGAAGGTGTAAAATAATGAAGCTTCAGCGTTAGTTTATGCAGGACATGGGAATCAAGTCGCCGCCCAGCTGTAGTCAGATGTCAGTCAGCTCTGTTCTCATACCTCATTAACATATCTGCTGGTCATTATGTCACATGACTGTCATACTCCAATCAAAGCTCTCAATCAGAAGGCTCCTTTAAATACGGCTTGCTTTCTCTACCTATGCTTGGTTTCCGAAGCTTCGGAAGCATTCGCTGCTAGCTGCCTCCTCCACCCCAGCCTCCACCTTGGCACGATCAGTCTGGCTAAGCTCAAATACTCGTGATTGTCTGATTAAGTTACACGTCAATGTTCTTAAGCTCAAATACTGTGATTTTGACTAAGTTTCATGTCAATGTTGTTAAGCTCAATACTGTGATTTTGACTAAGTTACATGTCAATGTTCAATTCAATTCAATGTCAATGTTAAGCTCAAACACTGTGATTTTGACTAAGTTTGCTATTATTCTGCTATTGTATCCCCATGGGGGGTATTGCTTTGCGTTCCCTGATTTTGCTTAGCATGCTCAGAAGAGCTTGCACAAAATTCAGTGAACATCTCCAAACGCGGAGCCCTTCAAACACCAAGATTAACTGTATTCCATTTATGCAATAAATGGTTAAATCTGCTTGACGTGTATTGCATTAATGGTTAAATCTACTTGACGTAAATGTCCCTGCCTAAACCATCATAACTAACATGACCCAGT
This sequence comes from Nannobrachium achirus, assembly GCF_963921795.1. Classification (NCBI taxonomy): domain Eukaryota; kingdom Metazoa; phylum Chordata; class Actinopteri; order Myctophiformes; family Myctophidae; genus Nannobrachium; species Nannobrachium achirus. The sequence continues at coordinate 19,627,203 of NC_137820.1, forward strand.
GACATACCCACTTTTGATCAACAACAGAATCTTTAAAATTGTGCTGGTGAAGTGATTTCTAGTACTACATTGCAAGTATTGTACTTTCTACATGGCTGATTGACAAGGCATTATGGTGGGTACCAAACTGACCCACAGCAGACAGACAGACAGACAGACAGACAGACAGACAGACAGACAGACAGACAGACAGACAGACAGACAGACAGACAGACTGACTGCAGAAAACCTCTCACAGCTAGCTAGCTAGCATATCCATCTGTGTTGTTCCACTGAATATGCATGGAGCCAACCAAATATGGTCTTCTAGGCTGAGCCATTAATAATCTTGTCATCGTGCTTGAGAATTCAAAATTATTCTGTACCCCCCCCCCCCCCCCAACACACACACACACACACACACACGCGCGCACACAAACACACACGCACACACACGCACACACACAAGCGCGCACGCACGCACGCACGCACGCGCGCACGCACGCACGCACGCACGCACGCACGCACGCACGCACGCACGCACGCACGCACGCACGCACGCACGCACGCACGCACACACACACACACACACACACACACACACACACACACACACACACACACACACACACACACCATTATAAACCAAGGGCCAGAGTCACACCCTGAGAAAAATAAATAACTGAGAGACAACTACAAAACCAGACAAAATGAGGGAAGGGATCAAGGGAAAGCAGAGGTTTGCTTTATTCCTGCTCCTTTTAGTGGGATTAAATGCTTGGAGACCTCATGAGACCTCCCCCTGATCCATGCAAAATAACTGCTGCCTGTTTGGGGAGAAGACACAGAGTGATGTCGCTATGCATCTGTGTGCGTGTGCGTGTGTGTGTGTGTGTGTGTGCGTGTGTGTGTGTGTGTGTGTGTGTGTGTGTGTGTGTGTGTGTGTGTGTGTGTGTGTGCGTGCGTGCGTGCGTGCGTGCGTGTGTGTGTGTGTGAGAGAGAATGAGAGCTGCCCTTGAATAGTGAGCAACTATCAGGCATGAGGTGGTGGGGGGTAAGGAGACTGACGCAAGGTAGCATTTGCAATTGGGAGGTTTTGGTTTCAGGCTCTGCAGTCATCAATCATCCCGGGCCTATTCTGTTCTTTGACAGCTCACTACAAGGCTTGACATTTAACACTCACGACCCTGGACCAGGCTGTGCTCAGGCCCTGGGACTTCAGAAACACAAAAATTGAATAGAATGACACTTTCCCCTCTTCCATAAGTGGTGGAGCTGAGGCAAAGCAGATACAAATTAATAATTCCCATCTGCAATACACTTCAGTCTGGTTAAATTACTGCCAAACGCCCCCACATTCCCCCTCTGCCCCCTTCCTTCCACATACACAAAGCAGCTAAATGAGAAAGTCAAGAGGCCTCAAGGCCTATTAGAGTAAATGCAAGTACGCTGTGTGTGCGTGCGTGCGTGTGCACGTGCGTGTGTTTGTGTGCATTGGATGTAGATGCAGATGATGGACTCAGTGAACTTTGCGAGAAGCAGAGGCAAATCACCACAATGTGAGACCACGAGTTATCCACGTCTAAAAAAACAACCTTTTCACAGCCGCCTGTCTCGCGCCCGGGCTGTTGGGCAGCTCAAATTTAGACTAATAGCACGTATTGGAATTATGAGGGCACTTTTTTTTTATTCTTAATTTGATATTACAGAAATTACGTGCAAATCTCCCCGGGGAAATGAGCTTATGTTTTGCGAGCGCATTTGCAACCAACTTTTTGGGTCAGTGGGTCAGCATCAACCTGCGTAATAATACTGCAAAAAATACTATTCTGATGATGGATGACATGGGCTGATATCTCACTGCATCACAGCGTAGGATGGCCTGTAACAATTGCATACCAACCGCAATTGCCAAATTTTCGAGCAGGCCTTCTTTCAATAACCACATCTGCCAAAATAGAGTTACTGGCTCAGAAGAATACAACCGCCCCTCCTCCTCCCCCCCCCCCCTCCCCCTCCCTCCCTCCCTCCCTCCCTCCCTCCCTCTCTCTCTCTCTCTTTCCCTCATTCACACACTCTCTCTTTCTACACACATGCAAGCAAGCACACACACACACACACACACACACACACACACACACACACACACACACACACACACACACACACACACACACACACACACACACACACACACACACACACACACACACACACACACAGGTGCACGTGGCCCATCACATCACAACACAACACAACACAACACAACACAGAGTGCATGGCTTCTATTTGCACTGTTTTCCTCTCAGGCCATACAAGCGTCAGCCACAGCCATGTCTTACTCTCCGCAAGGATTTGGTATGTGGGCACCGATAACATCTCCTCGACATCAGCCACATCCATTCACACTTATGTCAGGGAATTGATAGCTTCTTTTGGATTGTGTGACCCACAGAAAATCTCCTCCATCTCTGGGCTTGATACGCTCTGCTTGCCGCATACTAAGCATGTTGCCAAACAACTGGTCATGTCTTAACTGTGAAACTGGCAACTATTGTTCGTGCTGCTATTGAACATGCCTCTAACGACTCCAAGGGCAACCTTTCATCCCCCGCAAGGCCCCGGGGTCTTCCATTAAATCATCTAGGATGTTTTCTTAATGCTCTAAACATTGTAGCTCATTGTATAAGTCCTTCTGGTTTGATAATGTTGGCAATAATAACGATTGAGTCAAATATCCAATAAAAAAATAATAAAAAAAACATATTTATAGCAAATGGCTAAACTAAGCCAGAGATGCCGTTATACACTTTATTGTTTGGGAAGAAAGTCAAATGTAAGGTTCTTGAATTTCATGTCAAATACGCATCATTTTACTATAAGCACAGGGTCACACACATTTGTAGTATACATATATATAGCTTTACTATACTAAAATGTTGGGACAACAATTTTATGAATGCCACTTTTTAATAAAATGTGTTATTTTTAACTCTGTAACTAAAGACAAAAATAGCTAAAAGCAATCGTGACGCGCTGTGAGCTTGTAGGTGTGCTATTGTCGGTGCCGAACATTGGTACACAACTAAGAGCCAATGCATAGGCCTACTCCACTTTTAGAGACAAATTTATTTCAAGTCACAAAATCTCTGCAGCACCGACCAGCCAAATTAATGACGGTACCCGCACCCCAAACCTCTGAATGACGTCATAATGACAAAACATGCAGTAATCCTGGTCTCTATAATGCCTCTCCCTGGCCACCCGGGACACCTGATGGAGGGGAAATGAACTGGTTTGAATAACGTGTTCCTTCCACTCGCTACGTCCAACTGGGGAAGCTCCCCCCTGTCAGGTGATAAGAAGTTGCCTGCTCACTCCTCATGCACTGAAGGAAGCATGAACTCAGTTCGGGGCTCTCCCCAGGTTGGCAGAGGGAGCGCCCAGGATTACAGTTTACGCAATTGGCACTGGGTGAAAAACGGGTTACAAAATCATGGGATAAAAAAAATATATATACCGTATATATATTGTAGTTTAGGCAGAGCCGAACCGAAACACTAAAAGTGGAGTATGCATCGGCCCTAAGTATAAATCACAGGCATAACTCCAAACCTATACCTAAATCTAGAGCTAATCCCAACCCTAACACCTACCTGAATCTTTTCCTAATGGTAAACCTGATCAAATCTTTTTCAAACCATAAAAACAACTAATTGTCTAGTGAACACCAGGACAATGGTCTTCACAATGTCTATATTTATAAAATTCCGCTATACTCGTTTTGACATTTGGCACTCAAGTATAGTAACACAAGTACATGCACACACATAAATTCATGAACACAACCAACACTCTCTCACACACACACACACACACACACACGCACACGCACACGCACACACACACGCACACACACACACACACACACACACACACACACACACACACACACACACACACACAATCAACCTCACACACGCAGGTTATGCACAACCACACTGTGTAAACACAACGTTTAGCGCGGCGCTTTATTCAGCTGACTGGCTGTGATGTCATCATATAACCCCCCCCATCCCCATATCCTGAGAAAGATTCATCAGATTATGAGCACGGCCCAAGCCTCTCTTGCAACACTCCACTAGCTGCACCATATGGTTGGGTCCTAATGCCACGGGTGGAGGGTTTAATGACAGAGCGGATGTGCGGTGCACATGCCGAGGGATGCTGGGGGGATGGGGCTAAAAAAACACTCATCAAGTCTTTGGCCTGGAAAGGCTGCACAAGGTCAGCGGCGTGGTGGGGGGCAGGGTGAGGGAGGCAGACACATGTATGTCTACAACAAAAGGCAGGTGACCAAGGCTAAACTTATTCTCCCATGGAAACACGAGCGCGTACTTCAAAGAGCTTTTAACGTGAAGCATACATTTTCCTCTTTATGCTTTTCTTTAAGGCTGAGCATGTAAACACCTGTCACTGCGCTCGCCTGTATAGTGAATAAAAACATACAGTACCCCGTAATAGCTAGTGTGTGTGTGTGTGTGTGTGTGTGTGTGTGTGTGTGTGTGTGTGTGTGTGTGTGTGTGTGTGTGTGTGTGTGTGTGTGTGTGTGTGTGTGTGTGTGTGTGTGTGTATGTATGTATGTACTGTATGTATGTACTGTATGTATGTATGTATGTATGTATGTATGTATGTATGTATGTATGTATGTATGCATACATACATGTGTATATAGATATAAGTTTAAGCCCTGCCTCATCATATAAGACTCTTGCACAAAACCAGTGAAAATAGCAGATCTACAAGCACTGTTTTTAAATCAAACGCCTCGCGTTGTGCTTGTAGATCGGCCATTTACATTATTTTAAATCTTTTTTTTTTCCCATGATGAATAAAAACGCTTTTGGACATACAAGGTTTCCACCGACAACAGCGACATATGAGAGAATGAATACATATACCTGTATGTATAAAGCCAATGGGCACATATAGGCACATATCTAAAACATAGTGACATGGAAAATCCAATCCTCTTGGCAAATACACACAGCTGCCAGCGTGGGGTCCAGGGATGAGTGGACAAAGATGGACTCATAATTAATGTTTACTAAGGCTGATGCAGCTCAATGACATTCCTAGTGCTGTGAGATCTGTCTGCCGACCACAAGATGATCTCCCGACACTTATTCACTTTGACCTGAGCATTTAGATGCAAGCATGTCCACACGCAAACTCTTAGTTCTTGCCTTGATCTCAAGTGGCTTATTATATTATGTAGATTTCTAACCACTTACATCCTATAAGAAAATAAGAATAATAGGGACGCCAGGGTTAAAGTGAAAGAAAGGTAGCACCTGGGGTGCCCAGCCAGTCATCCGATTTTGAATCCAACTCCGGTGCTGTCTTCTCTCAAACTTCTATTTCCTCTCTCTGCAATGTACAGTAGGACAGGGGTTTTCAAACTTTTTTGTCTCAGGGCACCCCTGTAAATAACCTTTTTCATCCACGGCACCCCTGAATTACACTGTTATTTTTTAAAATCTTACATCATATTGAAGAAATATCTGTTTCCATCTGAACTTACTGAAAAATAACTTTATACTTGACGTTTAACCACGCCCAGCATCCCTATTCTGGGGGGAAGGTTCGCCAAAAATAGCCGATCTACAAGCTCACAACGCGTCACAAAGTGACGCGTTGTGAGCTTGTAGATCTGCTATTTTTGAATAGAAATGAGTTGTGGGATGAGTTGTGGGATAGCAGATCTACAAGCTCACAACGCGTCACAAAGTGACGCGTTGTGAGCTTGTAGATCTGCTATTTTTGAATAGAAATGAGTTGTGGGTAGATGGAAAAAAGAACTCATCTGTGCAAATCAGGTCTGTTTTACTAAGCATAGTGAAGTGATATTGATGAATTCCAAATATTATCAGATTATTCTGCGGCACCCCTGGACTAGCAGCACGGCACCCCAGGGTGCCACGGCACCCACTTTGGGAAACCCTGCAGTAGGAGAATAGTCTCCACACTCTCCCACTGAATGAAGCAAAAAAATTACCCGGCTAAATATAACCACACAGGCTATCACCGAGACCTTTTCACCACAGAGTACAGTTGATGTGAAGCCTTGCCCTCCAAACAATAAACAACCCCATTCTAAGTGTCTATATACAGTATATACAATATATGACAACGGTATTAGCCCAGCGGTGGTGTGGTGGGACATGGAACAACCAGAGGGGTAAGGAGACAGGGCAAGTGATTGATGGAGTTGGGGTTGGTCTATAAAGGTCTGCAAAGAGTGCTGGGAGATAATCAGAGAGAGGGTTGTCTGCAGGACTCATAACCCCCCCCCCCCCCCCACCCACCAACAACACACACACACACACACACACACACACACACACACACACGCGCACACACACACTCACGCACAAACACACACACTCGGACTCCAGAGAGAGACGAGTCGGGCGCCTCCAAATTATTAAGCAGTCAGGAGCACTGATGATGAAATTCTGAAGGTCGGGCGTAACAAGAGGCACCTTACAGGGGTCGCAACCTTTCCCTCGCTGTGTGTTTTGTTCTTTGTACCCCTCGCTCAACATCACCTTCCCACCTCTGTGTTCATTGGGGGGGGGGGGGGGGGGGGGCTCTAGGTGAGTGGGGGAGTTGCGTTACATCCCTGTTTATCTGCTCATGACCTCTAGCCGGCAATTCTGCACTTGATAAGAGGAGGGCTGGCCTCATAATGTGCGCGGCAGCTGATATCAGCCCTGTATCCTTGTGAAATTGATTACCGAGGCCCGGGGAGCGTGCAGAATATAATAAATAGAGATGACACATAAGGCACACATGGACTTGTAGGCTGATGGGCAACACCGCCTTAGCAATTACCTGCTAGCCACTTAAAACAGGGGTCATGCGGGGCAGGCTGGCGGGGGAAGGAGTTATGGTTATTTCTTATTTTCTCTGCAGGGTTGAAGCGCTCCATGAAACTGTATGTATGTCTAGGTGTGTGTGTGTGTGTGTGTGCGTGCGCGCGTGTGTGTGTGTGTGTGTGTGTGTGTGTGTGTGTGTGTGTGTGTGTGTGTGTGTGTGTGTGTGTGTGTGTGTGTGTGTGTGTGTGTGTGCGTGTGTGTGTAGGTGACCGAGTGGGTGGTGGTGTTTACAGTATGTGTGTCTGTGCGTGTGTGTGTATGTCTGGGTGTGTCGGAGGGTGAGAGAGAGATGCTGGGAGATAGAGAGAGGGAAAGAGAGAGACAGACAGATACAGAGAGAGCGAGAGAAAGAGGGAGAGACAGATACAGATACAGAGAGAGTTTCAAATATGCTAGAGCTGGGGTCTTCAGCGTTTTCAGTGCCAAGGACCCCTTAGTTGAGAAAGAGATGAAGCAGGGACCCACACCTTATCATAGATTCCATATAGTTTCATCGTTTGACAGCACAATCGTCAGTGTATTTTGGATTCATGTCAATTTGTTTTCAGATATTTAATCACTTGAACGGTCAATACTTAATAAACTTGACCTTTCACTCCGTACTTAGTCTGCTCTTTTTCCCCTCTACACCAAACCTCTTTGCTAAAAATAGCTGATCTAGAAGCTTGTAGATCTGCTATTTTTGGCTAAAGTTCTCAGAATATGGACAGGACACTAGGGTTCAAGTGGTTAATATAAAAAAAGATTTGGAGGACCCCCTGTAGTAACTCTGAGGACCCCCTAGGGGTCCCAGACCCCCTGTTGAAGACCCCTGTGCTAGAGAAAAGACTTGAGGCTTAAAGGCCCAGTGAAAGTAGTCAAGGGACATTTTTCAGATAATGTATTCACGGCCCAAGTACAAAACGGTACTGAACGCCCAAGATAATGGACAAATATCTTGAAACGCTGGACAGCTTATGGGTTGAATGGGAAGGAGCAGGAGAAAGATGTGAGGTGGAGAGAGCAGATAAATGGGCAGTAAATGGCGGCTCCAGCCCTGTCCTTTCACCTAACCCCACAACCAGGCACCCGATAGGGCTTTACCGTACCAATAACTTATGATTAAAGCCTCTTATCAGCACTCATAGCAATTAAATATTTGAGGCCTCTCTTACGACCTGGCCACAGAATTCTTTTTCTATTAGTAAATTTGCGTCCTTTCATTGTGATGAAGCAGGTTTCATTTTGCAGACAGTATGTATCTTTATCTGAGTATTTGGATTACTGGAATTAAAACAGCATGATGGATACAAAATTGAATTAGACTACTGTTACAGGTTAGATATATCAAGGGAACTATGGAAGTGTCTTTTAGAGAGGATGGAGATTGTAATTTGTGCCAGGTGACATAATGTAATGAAGGCAGCACCGGTCTTGAACAGTACCAATTTTTTTCATCCTGCTGTTTTTTGTTCTTTTACATTCCCAATTCCTTGTCCATGTTACTGTTTTTTGGATGGGTTTAGACAACCACGTGTCTCCCTCCAAAACACATGGAGCCGCCTTGCAGAAGTTGCAGCCGCTTCTTTGTATACCTGTCAGTGAGAACTTTCATCGTGAGGGCGTGACACATGCAGAGGAACATGCTATCCCTCCCAGTTCCGCTCTGTGCTGAGCAGGAGCCCCAACCAACCTGTAGGAGTTGATAGTGCATACTGTAGATGGAGAATGCTCTCTTTCCGGCTTCCCACCCCGGTACAGATTCTTGTCTTTCGCCAGTGCACTGACCCCAGTCTTATGTTGAGAAAGCATGTGCACTGTAGATCACAGGTTCTTTTACCTGTGTTAAGTATCAAAAATGTGTTATATTTCATAGGAATCAATTGTTAGAAATGTGGGCTTTATATACTTAGCTTCACCTGTTTTCAAACATTGAAAATAGCAGAAACGTGGAGCGATCCTTGAAAAATATGGCAAAATATGGCTAAACAAAGCTTGAGAACCAATGTGTTGATTTTAAGTAGGATAAATAGATAAGGAGATACGGTATGTGTAGCCAGACAGACCGAGATTCCGCAGGCAAAATGTCACGACAATAGAGACAGGCACTACATGACAGATTGACATTACATTAGACCAGACTATACAAGAATCTGGGATGTCAAAATCTTCCTTGAATACTACTAACAAAAACAATATCGTTGTCACTGCCACCGTCATTAGTATTGTTAGCACCAAAAATCATATCATCACAATAGTGCAATCACGATCATCAGGACACATTTACCTGTGATAATGATTTTTCTGTTGTCCCATCCATTCATTCAGGAATCAGGACTGCTCTCATAACCGTTCTCACTCAAGTAAAACTGAGAGGTGATTCAGGTAAATCTTAAAATGTCATACATGTACATCTTGTCACTTTTTTTTACAATTTTAATTTGCTTATTACATACTCAAAGTTGTAATTAATTATAATCCTCATTCTATCACTTCTGCCTTCAACCACTACAATTGGAAGTTGGTACTTATACCAATAATGTAAGAAAATAGAAAAAATGAAAAACATGAGCTGCACGATAAAGTGTTTTCATTCACGATGAGTGGTGTTATTGCGACCGTTAGGTCGCAGTTACTATCAAAACCTCCACTGGCTGTCAGTCTGTCTGTCTGTCCGTCAGTCTGTCCGTCACACATCACGCCACTGCAGCCCGCTAAAAAGGCCGTAACTCGGCCCCCGAGCGGCCTCTTTCTGTATACATGTGACCTGACGGTCGCTTATCTCCCAATTAGGGAGTCTTACTGGTGTATACATGCAACCTGACGGTCGCTTATCTCTTGATTAGGGAGTCTTACTGGTTAAATAAATACTTTTTAAATGATGATGCATGTTGCATCAAATCACTGCATTGATTAAGAAACGTCTTTTGTCACGAAGGATATGACAGGATCATTGAGTGTTTCATAATTGTTTGACAAGGCACCCAATACACTGATTGAGTATCAACTACGACATATTGTGATTTAATTGCGACCGCCAGGTCGCAGTTACTATCAAAACCTCCACCGGCTGTCTGTCTGTCTGTCAGTCAGCCACGTCACGTCACACCACGTCACATCACGTCACGTCACGTCACACTTTTCCCCTACTCATATCTACGCCACCATTGCCCCTATCCATGCCAAACTTTACACACGTCACACACACTCCTTGGCTGCCAAACCACAACCTCCACCCCTCATTTCTCACATGGCCCTCTTCTAGCACCACCATGAGGCCGATTCTTACAAAACACCATCAGGCCGATTTTTTAATGGCACTTAAAGGCCTATTTGTGTATTCATGTGACCTGACGGTTGCTTATCTCCCAATTAGGGAGTCTTACTGGTAGGTTACTCTATATGTCTTTGGGAACTAAGGGCCTCAAAGCTATAACCGAGTTAAGGGCTTTGCACACAGGACTGTTGCGTTTCTTTCTGTTTGCTGCATGATTAAAACGCATTGGATTTGGTGTGCAAGGCTGTGCGGAATCCACACTGCGGATCCGAAGAGGAGTCATAAAAGGAGAATGAGTTTTTACCTCATGCGACAAGACGCACAAATCGAACTGGGTTCGATCTGGAAAAAAACGCACAGTCGTAGCCACCTGCCGCATGGCAAATTCGGAGCCGGTATGCATGAGGTCAAAGAGTATCATTGTTTTCTTTAAAAAAATAGAATCGTCCGTTTTTTCCGTGCGAGAAAAAGACGTCTGTGTGCAAAGGGTTTTAGTAAAATAAAACAAATTTATAAATATATATCTTGTAACGTACTGTGGCATGTTCCTACACCGGAGTGCCAGTTTGCACACTGATCAAATGCTGACAGGACATACGTAAGTATTCTAACACCTACTGTAGCATAACACCTTGTGCAAAAAGCTGAACATGTTCAAGCAGGCTAGACACTGTCCCCTGCTCTAGAGTAACGATAATGAATCTACCAGCTGATGAAAACTAATCTGGTTGTGAAACATTTGCGCGCATTTATATCCTAAAAAAGTATAGGCGGATTTAAACATAAAAGGCATAGGCGGATTTAAACATAAAAGGCACAAATAGTGATATTAATGCACTTCTTTTTAATAAATACAACTGAACACTAGCATTTGAATAACAATATTAAAAGTATCTTTTGTAACATCGAATTACATCTTACATTCAATAACAATAGTGTTGATCAGTGTTGATCTACACTCTACACTGATACCTGGTCCAAAAGAAAACGCATCTATCCTCCACATAGCCAATTAACTGTTCTCAAAGTTTCCACCTGAGCTATCTTAGACGGCTGTGTGATGCATAATATATGGTTCATTTCAAAAACAGCCAATCCGCTTGTGTAATGTTGGTATAAGGCACACCATGTAGATGCAGGGCTGGCGGTTCCAATGAAGAAATCTGAATGGCTGTAAGCTGCCAGGCAAACCTTTATATCTATTTGTTCCACTTGTCTGCCTCTCAATGAGTTTAATCAGCTGAGAAGAAGCGGTAAGGGGGGGTGTTGCCCTGCCCGCCCATACATTAGAGAGACCCCCCCTCTGCACCACACACTCACACTCAAATACACACAACCCCACACAGCCCCATTCTCTGTGCATCGATGTGAGAGTTGAGGGTCTCCCTCTCCCCTGTTGCCTTGCGGATTATCAAGTACACTTCAATTACTGCCGATCGATACACTTCTGGCTGCAAAAAGGGAGTGCAAGGGAAATTAGACAGACTTTGGGTATGGCCGTGACTACAAAGCAATGGATTAACACTGATATGCATCTCTTCATTTACATCAGCAATGGGCCCATTCTCCCGCAGCGTACTGCACTCTCCTCTGAGCGGACGCACATTCACATAGGCTTTAATTGAAAGGGGACTTTTTGAAAGATTGCTTCTTTAAGTGCTGGGCAAGGTGAGGGCACGCCTGTCATATACTGTAGGAGGATTAAAACCTACTGCAGTCACTGCAGAAGAACAGCCACATTGTAACAGGGCTTTTCAACTGGACACGGGAAGTCTTGTGTATATACAGTATAACCATTTTTGCCATCATAAAACACTATCATTGTGCATGCGTGCATGCGTTGCTCGTGCGTGAACGAGCGTGTCCAAATTGGTCAGCACCCGTTCCATGATTAAAGACAGAATAATCCCACAATGCAACAACACTGTAAGATTTACAGTCCTGCCAATGTTCAAATATTTGCAGTCAGAGAGACAAAAGAAGAGCATTTCCACTTTTACAAAAAAATGCATGTCAGCATCTATAACACAATGGCGTCTGTTGGAAACAACGCTGGAGCGCTGGTTCTCCTAAACTGGGCGGAAAGGGAAATGAAAGCCGGACTGTGTGGAAGAGGATAAAAAAGCAGTAAAAGTGGAGGAAGAGATAAGCAGTGTCTGTATCCCCCCGAGGCAGACTGTGAAGGTCTCCCGAGCATGGCCCCTGCCTCTGAACCCCCTCCAGGTCATATGCCCTCGCTCTCCCACCCTTCCTCTCCGCAGAGGCAGTAAAAACACTCCAACACCTGGGTTCCCCCTCTGCTTTTGCACAAGCTACAGTACAACAAGGCTCAGACTTCTATTTTTCATCCGTGCAGGCAACACACGGACACGCACGCATTGTGCACACACAAAGACACACTGGACACACACACACACACACACACACACACACACACACACACACACACACACACACACACACACACATGTGCACGTGCATACACACACGCAGGCACAAGCACTACTCACGACATGCACACAAACACAGACTAAGACACACTAAAACAAGCTGACTGTCTTCAGACCTTCAGTAGCTTACTGAGCAAATCTACTTTCAATGACACCTATTTGTACTATTTGTGACTTTTATATTTTATATAAAAAATACTATATTGGTCCTAGTCAAATACTCAATTAAAAAAATATATATACCGTATATAATTTTTGTACCACCTCTTTTTAATATTCTTCTTTTTAAAATTACAAACATAAACTGAACATATTATCCGGAAACTCAGTGAACCCAACATCCATCCACACACAGCAGCTGTCCGGTGTGTAGGGAACCGTGGTGAAGTTGGTTTCAGGTTGGATATTCACCCAGTTGGATAATATGCCACTGGGTGATTATCCAACCTGAAATCAACTTCAGCACCGTGGTAGCGAGGCTAGCAAGTAGCCTAGCCTCGTTATTGACCAACAGCTGGATTTATTGTGCTTTGTTTACGGAGAGACAAGGCAGATACAGTCATTTTAGCAGCTAAAATTAATGTGGATTTGGAATTTGGTAATTTTGAAATGCTGTTCGTTGTTGCAGTGACGTTTGCTTGTGTATAGCCGTTGTCATGGAAACCTAGCTGCTGCGAAATGCTGTGCCCCAGAGCGTCTTTATTATTACATAATAGGTTATCGACTAGTCGACTACCACTAGGTCAAATTAGTCGAATAGTAAAAATCACTAGTCGTGAAAGCCCTATAGACGGGTTTCTTGTTACAAACATTGAGACTAAATGCACAGGTGACTGTATCATGTAATCAATTCCGTCCAATCCCCAAACCTGTTGTTTTGGGGAGCGCTGGTTTCATTGGCTAATTTTGGTCTGCACACGCATCTAGTTCTTATCAGTGTAACGTGGACCAGAAACCCGTCTATATATATATATATATATATATACACACACTGTACAGCACCTGATGAAGCTACGGCGAAACGCGTCGTGCTAATAAAGAATTATGCAGTAAGCAGTTGTCCATCGTAGTTCCCTGGAGTGATGCAGTCCCTTCTTATGGAAGGTTTGCCATTTCTTCTATAGTATAGGGTTAGGGTTATATATAACCCTATATATATATATATATATATATATATATATATATATACATATATACATACACACATACAGTATATAAATGTGTGTGTTTTCTGTTACCTGTGATGCTCAAGGGATTAAATAATAGTTTGTTTTGATCAAGCTAATTTAGGTGTGCAAGGTTTTACGGGGTCCAATGAACCACGTCCACTTAGGGTCAGAGTCACGTTACACATTACTGGCCACTGTGGCCAGACTGGGAGTCCAGTTTTTGCCTCTAAAATGGCCTCCTTCTCCAAATAAAGATGCCTCTCTATTGAAAGCTTCTCACTCCACCATGAATTTGGTCCCCCCCCCCCTCCCCCTCCCCTTTCCTTCCCTCCCCTTTCCTTCCCTCCCACTGCAATCTGTCCTGCCAGCTCCCACGGTTTGTCTTTGGAAGTGATCCGTCCCCGAGCGTTGAGCGGAGCCACTTCATGTTCACATCAGCCCCAGGGGCATTCCTGCCTGCCCACTACTCTTGCTTTCTTTTGTCAGCCAAATGGATACCAATTAAATCAACTGTTCTCCAATTAGAATTTGGAAGAATCTATCGTGTTCAGTGTTCTAAATCCCAATGCTTGACTCCCTATCTTTTTTCTTTCTCTCATGTAGCTCCCTTCCTGGAATCAGTTACTGAGAGAGCAGCGAGAGAAGTTATTTCCTGCAATTGGATACTCCTGGGTTTCCTCGTCTTGTCTGTTTGTTCAATATGTTAATAGTGCATTTAGCTAAATGTTTATAAGACCTTAAACAGGGGGATAATGCACTGTGCATGAAGCGTTGAGTGCAACTGTGATTTTTGGAACAAAGAATTAGAATAGTTCAACTAGATAAACTTTAGATAACTTCCTTGGATTCCTTGAAAGAAAAACATGTTTTTTTTTTCTTCTTTTCTTTCTGAATACTTCTTTCTTTCTGAATACTTTAATGGATTAAGTAAAAAAAACACTCTTACAATACTCACAAACATCAAATTAAACAAAATATTTTTTTCTCTCCAAAATGGCACGGCATCAGAAAAAATAAAATAAACTCACTCGTCGTTACGCACTCATATACTCTCCCACAACGGCACACATGGAGGCCCTATTTGATTAATACAAGGAGGGGCATATCTTAATCTGCAGACATGGACAGCGAATGGCTTGGACTCAAGCCACGTCATTATTGCCTATTAGTCGTGTTCAGAAAGTATGCCCCATTGTGTTTCTTATGACCAGGCAACACCCCCTCCTGCCACTCGAAATCACATCCAGCTAAACAAACCAGCCAGCCAGCTTCCTGTGGAGCAGTGATTCAAATCCCAGGCACTAGTTTAGGGGGTCCTCCTCTGCCTCCAGCACGCCACCCTCCAACCACATGTGGACTTTTCAGCCCACTGCCTATACACAGTCAAATCCTCAGTGTTAACTTAACCCGGAGAGAGTGTAGGAACGGAACCAAGCGTGGAGTGGACCCATATCCACTTGGTTCCGTTCGTACACTTTCGGGGATGGAAATGACACAGAGGATTTGTCTGTGTATAGGGCAACGGTTTCAAATTGATGTATAGTGCAGATTCCTGGGCAGTTTAGTCATTATGTTAAAACAATATGTGACTTTCACGCCGTACCTTGGTTTACATTGTCTACATTAGTTTACATTATCCAGTGGTTAGTTCTACGATACTGTGGAGTATTCAGCCCCATGTTGAGACTCAGTTATATAAATAACAAATAAAGAATATTGCAATGTAATAAGACAATAATTTGTGAATGTACCGGAATGGGGTTTCCCCTCATTTGCTTATGATTTATTGAGAGAGACATTGATAATGCTATTAGAGCTACCTTATTACTATATTGTATCAACAAGTAGCAACGATATTTTCATCGGTAATATTTTTATAAAAATAAAAATAAACTTGTTTTGTTTATGTGTCTTCATCCGTGACATTTTCATTCTTTATTATTTGGGAACTATAGAAAGGGCCAAACATAAAGGGTTTTCAGAGAACAGTTTTGATCAATAAACCTTTGAAATGTGTCATTTCCCTTTTGAGACATCCCTGCAGCAGCATAATTTTGGATAATAATAATTGATTTGATTATTCAACTATTCTTTCCATCAGAATGGCTAATATGGAAATAGTGTTGCTTAGACACGTCTGTCTTTGGATTCTTGACGGCCCCCTACCTTTACTTTGTTCTGCTTATCTGCTTTAAGAATGGAAGCTTATTGTGTGCCAACAATGGAAGCCCTTTTGATGTCCATCATAGAACAAAGATGATAAGTGACATTGTGCAACAACATTGTGGAGCTAAGTTGAACCATCAGCAGACTTGAGCGTGACAGTGTATAGACAAAAACAACATACCATGTGATTACTGTGGCCACTTCTTAGAACATTGGAAAAACTCAATTCTGTTTTCCAATATTGGTGACTGACTTGATGGCAGTGTAAAAAGCATTAACTCCATGGATATAATTCACTTTCAACCAGATCTATTTATCGAGAATAAGAAATATGCATATACAATGGACCGTCTCAATACTTGAATTTGACTGGCTGATGGAGGGGGTGGCTTTGAGTGACTCGACCCCCTGTCAACTTTCTTTTTAACATTCAATAAATGCATTAGACGGGGTCAAGTATTACATTTCACTCATACACTGGCATGCAGTGGTTTGAATAGGTTTAAGTTGCCTTCAAGATGCTGATGATACTAACTAGCGTCTCGTAGTCGTATATGAATAGTACTTGTCTCAAAGTTGTTCAGTTACATATCACCTGTTACCAGCTTAAAAAAGATACATGCAAAATGAGTGTCTTTTTATTTTCTTAATTGCTTTTAGGGGACCAAAAAGTAGGTGTGAAATAACAACAAAGCAAATTGATAGAATGGATTATCTTATCCAACAAATAATTGTTTTTGAATCTTATGGTTCTCTTTATACGGGGCAGACCATTTTGCAATGGTGTTTCTTATTTAGCCATATCCATTAAACTTGTTTAATGTTTATGAAACAAATAGCTATTATATCTGACATACTGTAAACAGTGAAGAAAGTACAATGATCCCATTTCCTGAAAAACAGAAAAAGAGTAGTAACAGAATAAAAGGTCATTGGACACAGATGTTTATATATTGGTTTGTGTTACTTAACAAGGGAATATAATGCAATGGATTTCATGCCTGCTGATATTCACAGAGTTCACCATAAAGATAATGAACCTACATTCCATGTGTATGCTTGCCCATACACAAACAGTGTTTTGCTATTAGTATGAATGGCTCCATAAATCACTTTTTTATGGAGTTAACTTATGGAGCCAGAACAGTCTCATAATTCACAAATGCGTACCTCCAGTTTTGTAATTTTTGAAATTTTGTGTTTCCACATTTTGAACTCACATGCCCAGATTTGAAACTCACAAGGTCAGATTCTTGTGTATTTTGTATCTGTGATTTGTATCTGTGTTTTGTATTTGTGTTTTGTATCTGTGATTTGTATTTGTGATTTGTATTTGTGTTTTGTATTTGTGATTTGTATCTGTGATTTGTATCTGTGATTTGTATTATTATTTGTTATTTGCATCTCTGATTTTTATCTGTGATTCAAATCCACAAAATACAAATCCACAAAACACAAATCACAGATACAAATCACAGATACAAATCACAAATACAAAACACAAACACAAAACACAGATACAAATCACAGATACAAATTACAAATACAAAACACAAATACAAATCACAAATACAAATCACAAATACAAATCACAGATACAAATCACGTCTGCTGTGAGGATTTTTTTTCCGCCACTAGGGGGAGCTGTTTTGCAGTGGATCTGTTTTACAGTGGATCTGTTTTGCAGTGACTTTATGAGACTCAGTCTGACGGTTGAGTGACAGGCCTCCCAGACCCAGTTGTTGCCATGTCTGCTTATTATAAGCGACTTTATTATTACCATTATTATTATTAATATTAATAGTAATTCTTCATCTCCAGAGGCGAGGGGCCGGCGGCCGACCGAGGGGCCTCTGGAGTCGGGGTCTGACCACCCGGGGACCCCCTGGAGCCCTGGGGACCCCCAGCGGACCCCCTGCTATCTAGTCCCATGTATTTAAAAAATGTTCGGCTCTACAATGGTTTCAATGGGAGGGCCGACATTTTTTTGGGGAAATCCGGGACTTAACCCGCACGGACACCCTCCAGGGGGCCCAGGGACCCCCGCAAAATTATAGCGCCGCCACTGCAGCGCACATAAACTTCCATAACTCGGGCTAGGAGCGACCGTTCGAGACGGGACCGGTACCCACACGTCCGGCTCGGGGCCCCGGAGCCGGCCGTGCCACTGCGCCGCCTGGCGGCCGACGCCAAACAGGAAGTGCCTCTATATCTCATGAACCGTTTGTCGTACAGACGCGTGGGTGGCGTCATATGACTTGATTAAGAGTCCTTGACCTTAATTGGTGCAACAGGAAGTGCCCTTCGCCAAACAGGAAGTGCCTCTATATCTCATGAACCGTTTGCCGTACAGACGCGTGGGTTGCGTCATATGACTTGATTAGGAGTCCTTGACCTTAATTGGTGCAACAGGAAGTGCCCTTCGCCAAACAGGAAGTGCCTCTATATCTCATGAACCGTTTGTCGTACAGACGCGTGGGTGGCCTCATATTTCTTGATTAGGAGTCCTTGACCTTAATTGGTGCAACAGGAAGTGCCCTTCGCCAAACAGGAAGTGCCTCTGTATCTCATGAACCGTTTGTCGTAGAGACGCGTGGGTTGCCTCATATTACTTGATTAGGAGTCCTTGACCTTAATTGGTGCAACAGGAAGTGCCCTTCGCCAAACAGGAAGTGCCTCTATATCTCATGAACCGTTTGTCGTACAGACGCGTGGGTGGCCTCATATTACTTGATTAGGAGTCCTTGACATTAATTGGTGCAACAGGAAGTGCCCTTTGCAAAACAGGAAGTACCTCTATATCTCATGAACCGTTTGTCATACATGTTTGGGTGGTGTCATATGACTTGATTAGGAGTCCTTCAGCTTAATTGGTTTAACTAGCCCTGCATCTCTTCTGATGGCTGCTGCCCCTTTTGACGTGGGTAGAGCTGCGAGGACCCGGTCATCATTGCTGAAGGACTCTTAATCAAGTCATATGACACCACCCACACGTGTACGACAAACGGTTCATGAGGTATAGAGGTACTTTCTGTTTGGCAAAGGGCACTTCCTGTTTGACGAAGGAAACACCAATTAAGGTTAAGGACTCTTAATCAAGTAATATGAGGCCACCCACGCGTCTGTACGACAAACGGTTCATGAGATACAGAGGCACTTCCTGTTTGGCGAAGGGCACTTCCTGTTGCACCAATTAAGGTCAAGGACTCCTAATCAAGTAATATGAGGCCACCCACGCGTCTGTACGACAAACGGTTCATGAGATACAGAGGCACTTCCTGTTTGGCGAAGGGCACTTCCTGTTGCACCAATTAAGGTCAAGGACTCCTAATCAAGTAATATGAGGCCACCCACGCGTCTGTACGACAAACGGTTCATGAGATATAGAGGCACTTCCTGTTTGGCGAAGGGCACTTCCTGTTGCACCAATTAAGGTCAAGGACTCCTAATCAATTCATATGACGCAACCCACGCGTCTGTACGGCAAACGGTTCATGAGATATAGAGGCACTTCCTGTTTGGCGAAGGGCACTTCCTGTTGCACCAATTAAGGTCAAGGACTCTTAATCAAGTCATATGACGCCACCCACGCGTCTGTACGACAAACGGTTCATGAGATATAGAGGCACTTCCTGTTTGGCGTAGGCCGCCAGGCGGCGCAGTGGCACGGCCGGCTCCGGGGACCCGAGCCGGACGTGTGGGTACCGGTCCCGTCTCGAACGGTCGCTCCTAGCCCGAGTTATGGAAGTTTATGTGCGCTGCAGTGGCGGCGTGCCGCCGCTAGGCGGCGCTATAATTTTGCGGGGGTCCCTGGGCCCCCTGGAGGGTGTCCGTGCGGGTTAAGTCCCGGATTTCCCCCAAAAAATGTCGGCCCTCCCATTGAAACCATTGTAGAGCCGAACATTTTTTAAATACATGGGACTAGATAGCAGGGGGTCCGCTGGGGGTCCCCAGGGCTCCAGGGGGTCCCCGGGTGGTCAGACCCCGACTCCAGAGGCCCCTCGGTCGGCCGCCGGCCCCTCGCCTCTGGAGATGAAGAATTACTATTAATATTAATAATAATAATGGTAATAATAAAGTCGCTTATAATAAGCAGACATGGCAACAACTGGGTCTGGGAGGCCTGTCACTCAACCGTCAGACTGAGTCTCATAAAGTCACTGCAAAACAGATCCACTGTAAAACAGATCCACTGCAAAACAGCTCCCCCTAGTGGCGGAAAAAAAATCCTCACAGCAGACGTGATTTGTATCTGTGATTTGTATTTGTGATTTGTATTTGTGTTTTGTATTTGTAATTTGTATCTGTGATTTGTATCTGTGTTTTGTGTTTGTGTTTTGTATTTGTGATTTGTATCTGTGATTTGTATCTGTGATTTGTGTTTTGTGGATTTGTATTTTGTGGATTTGAATCACAGATAAAAATCAGAGATGCAAATAACAAATAATAATACAAATCACAGATACAAATCACAGATACAAATCACAAATACAAAACACAAATACAAATCATAAATACAAATCACAGATACAAAACACAAATACAAAACACAGATACAAATCACAGATACAAAATACACAAGAATCTGACCTTGTGAGTTTCAAATCTGGGCATGTGAGTTCAAAATGTGGAAACACAAAATTTCAAAAATTACAAAACTGGAGGTACGCATTTGTGAATTATGAGACTGTTCTGGCTCCATATTAACTAGTATCTCAAGCTAAACATTGTATGTCTGGGGTATAATGATGACAGATCTGGATATTTTGTCCAACAAAAATACAATTTGCCCTGTGGCATCTATAAAGTCTCAGAGCCTCCTCCGTGCACACCTTCTAAGCTCCCCAGCCTACCCTCCACAACCCTCCACCCCACAACTGAACTTCCAAACGCTCCACTCAGGAAACCATCTGATTGTGCTCTTAATGAACCCAAAAATACAGCATGTGTTATTCCAGCTGTTGTGGAAGGCAGGTTCCTAAGTACATAAACACAGGGAGTACATAATTCGCTCTTCAAAGTGGTCTGATTTATGCCCTACCCCTCCGTATCATAAGACACAGACTTTATATATACATAATCTGTGTCACATGGGTAAAAATGACAAAGATATGAGTGCTGAACCACAGGCAGATTAGAATCTTCATATCCCACATGAGTGGCACATCATAGCCGTCACAGACTCCCACAGTTGAAAAGCTAATTCTACCATAAGGCAAATAAAGGAAAAATCGCAGTTTTTTTTTTCCACTGACTAATTCCTAAGAAGAAGAAGGAAAAAAAAAAAAAAGAAAAACAATTAAAAGTCCCTTCCCCTTCCCATCCAGACTATTCCCACGCATTTTTTGGCAGAGGACTCCTGATGATCTCCAGAGGCTTTGCTTCTTTTCCAGTCAGCGAGGAACTTGTCAGGAAAAGATCTACATTTCCCAGGGATGAGTGTGGGTGAAAGTGAGAAGGAAGCTGCAAGACAGAGCAGAACTTTGAGTGCAAGCCAAGAGGCGAGAATCTAAGGTGAAAAGAAGAGTTTATGTATTGACAGCGAGAGAGATGGGGTTAAGAATGTGGGGATTGGGGCTCAGGGTGTAGAGGATTTATTATATCCACAGTGAAAGGAAAAGAAAAGGCCGAACTTAAGGAGAGAGAGAGAGAGAAAAAAATGGCACGTATCTGTCAGGGCCATCTTTTACTGACTTTTGTCTGCCAGAAAGAACCAGTGGCATTAAGTAACCAAAGGGAGAAATACAGATCCTTTAATATCACTTTTGTTCTTCACACTGTGACCCGTAGAACACAAGTGCATAGCTAATCAGTTTAACCCTGTTATACCCTCTCAGCTCTCTGCAGTTTCACATGATGCGTGGGTGACAGAAGTGCCAGGCCCACTCTAGAATGACTGTGGCCTGGAGCCCGGGCTGGGGCAAAAGCCCCGACCTCGCAGCCACACTGACCTGGCAGGGGACACCTCTCATGGCATTTTGACATCAGGTTTCAGAGACAATAGAAATCTTTTTAACGGCATCTTATAGACATCTCAAGCTGTCAGTATTATTTCAGAAATGATACCATCCTTATTCTAATGAGGGCTCATTTCTTTTGTTTTTTGATTTGGCTTCAGTTGACATTCTGTTGATGGCCTGGGTCAATCCTATGACTGGTGGGTCACAAGCTGACAAAAATGTCAAAACAGCTCCCCCCCCAACACACACACATATACACACACACATCGATCTGCCTTCAAATTTCTCGCGCCTAGTTTAATCTAATATAACCTGAGAGAGACAGATGTTTTATAGCTAAAATAAAGTGTACATTTTCCCCCAAGTGTTTCTTTTAGCATTATCTTTGGAGATAAAAACAAATCATACTTTATTTTTGGCAACTTGTGGAATATACTGTACATTGTTATTCTGTAGTTTCATTTGGATCATAGATTGAAACTGACATATTTTCACATGATGGTAAATAAACAAATGAAACTCTGGAGGAATTCATCAATAGAACATCACTGTCTTTATCCTTCACGTCTCACTCAATAGAAAGAACTAATTCAAAGAATGACATCAAATACTCTTTCCCTTTTAGTTAGTCTAGGATGGAGATATCCTTCCTCCAAAATTGTGTGTGTGCGTGCACGCGTGTATATTGTATAGGTTATATAATACGTGTGTGTATAATACGTGTGTGTATAATACGTGTGCGCTTTGCGCGCACACACACACACACACACACACACACACACACACACACACACACACACACACACACACACACACACACACACACACACAGTTTGAAACTTGTTATATTATGAATTAAAATGGAATCATGTGGATCTCTGGATCTACATGGGAACGGCGTGGCTCAATGACAAAAGTTCGTCTTCCTGGGGTCCAGTGGTCTGCGGGACAGATTAACTCTGGATACACAGACAGACAGACAGACAGACAGACAGACAGACAGACATACTGACCCTCTTATAGACGTCTAGCCTCCAGCAGGGCGAAAGCAATGGCTTCCATGTGGATCTCAGGCCTCATGCTGATGATGTCATACTGACAATGTGACATCATATTATTGCGATAAATGGTAAATGGTAAATGGTGCATTTATATAGCGCTTTTATCCAAAGCGCTTTACAGAGATTGTGCATTACATTCACCCATTCACGCACACATTCATACACCGGTGGCGGAGGAAACCATGCAAGGCACCAAATGTGGGGTTCAGAGTCTTGCCCAAGGACCCTTTGACATTAACTCAGGGGGAGCCCGGATTCGAACTGGGAACCCTTCGGGAACCCTTCGTGCTCTAATAACGGTTTCTCTACCCCTGAGCTATGCCGCCCCACATGTGCTCGGGATGTGATACTGAGTTAATGTAGCCTCGTAAACCACTAACTTCCGGAAATCCGGAAGGATCCCTAAACAAATGACAATGCGTTTTACGGAAGTTGGTGGTTTACGAGGGTAGACTTAACGTGGGGTTATTTTCCTCTCCATTGACTTCCAGTATAAAACTAAAGGTTTAAAAAGTATAATGTGACTCTATGCAGGGATTTACTTCCCACTGGACTGGCAACGTACGCGAGAAATGTGTCACTGATTGATCCAGTGGTTTGTGTGATCTGACAGACAGACACATCTTGTTATGATGACATCATCAGTCATTACAAGAGTAACATAGCCTGATAGGCCTACCTAACCTCACTATTGCTCTGTCATTGTACTATTTATATAACTGCGACTATAGGTCGCAGTTTAGTATGTGAACGGTCACAGCTTGTTTGTATCTGTCTCTAACGCCTGACACTGTGGTTCTATGGGTTTGTCGCTCTGACATCATGCTCTGACATCACTGTGATGTCAGGGGAGCCACTCTTAACAGAATGGGTTGAGTAGCTAACCGCTGCAGCCTGCGGGAAGGAGTCTGCAGACCGGGTCTGCAGACTCCTGTGTATAAAAAGACCCCTCTATAATGGCTCACGTGCATTTGCTGGGGACCACCGCTCCGGCGGACCACCGGACCGACGTAAACGTGGTGGCCATCTAGCGGCGGACCCCTGCCACTGCATCCCCCGTTAAAAAGAGCTCAGCTCCACAGGCAGTGGTTCGGCTGGGGAGTTGTCCGCGGACCCCCGCTTCTCAGGGGGGGTCCCCGGGGGTCCCTGCCCGCCCACCAAGCACCGGAGCCCCGCCACGCTGTTCACGGACCCCCGCGGACCCCCACAGTCCCCAGGAAAGCCTTCCTAGGAAAACAGTGAAACTACTGGTGTTGGGTGGTGATGGAATTAGATCTACAATGAATGGACTGTATGAAACAGGAACCAGAATATCTAAATATAGCACAAATATAGCAATATTAATATAGGCTACTGTAAAGGTCTTTGCACACTGCTGCATTTTTCGGGCCGAATATCGGAGTGAATTTCGGAGTGCATGAATAAAAAAATCAACCTCACGTTATGTCAATCACGTTTCCACACTGCTGCCCGTTTCGTATTTATTTTCGGACCAGGGTTGATTTTTCCCGATTTTCGCAGTCCCTTGCTCTCTCTCTCTTTCCTCTCTCTCTCCCTGGCCTACGGCTTTCGGATTTCCAAAACGCAACGAAAACACGCAGTGCAGTGTGCAACCACCCATATATAAATAAAGTAGCCTCTATAATATATTACACAATGATGATTTCCTATGCACTGCTACTGAGTGGCCGTCAGTTCCGAAGGCTGCCACTTGGAGCAGTAGGGAGTTTGACTTGGGTCTGCAGACCCGGGTTAGTCATTGGTTCAGTTGGGTCAACCACGAAGCCAATGCATCCTGGAGGACCCTGTGATGTATAGCCTAGTCCAGTGGTTCTCAATCTTTTCAGGCTGCGACCCCCAAAATAATCACATTTTAACTGGGGACCCCCCTACCCTACGAGCACTAAGGGTTGAGGAATTACATTTTGTATAACACGGTTCTATTGTGAAAATAGCAGATCTACAGAGCATGTAGATCGGCTATTTTCACAATTTAATCTAATATTTGTAACATTTTTAATTTGACATTTTAGAGGTATTAAAAAGTTCTTAAATTGTCACTTAAGAAATGTGCAGTCAGTGCAGATACTATGGAGTTATTATTGATTCTTATTGGAGAGAAGAGATTTCTGATGTTGAGCAGTTGTATATTAAGAGTTGTGCAGTCGTACCTCTGAATTTGCAGACTTGTATGATGGAATCTGAACGTGAAAAGGAAAAAAAAAACTCCAACACCTCGCAAATCGTCTTTTACAACCTCAAAACCCTTTCTACACTTGCTCAGATTAGTTGAAACTGCTGCTCTCTAAATTGCAACATATTCCTCGATATGTGGTAGCAATATTTGGCAAAAGCTAGCCGGAGACACTGAAAAAATGCGAGCATCTGCACATGATGATTCGAGAGGTTGTAAACTGACATCTGTACGTGTAGAGAGTGTTTTTTTTATGTCTGCTCACGCACACATTTACTTTTACAACCTCAACTGCCTTTCTACACGCTCGCGAATCGTCCTTTGCGACCTCCAATCCCGTTCTACACTTGCTCAAATTAGTTTAAACTGTTGCTCTCTAAATTGAAACATATTCCTCGATATGTCGATGCAATATTTGGCCAAAGCGAGCAGGGGACACTGAAAACATGCGAGCGCTTCTAATCTTGATTTGAGAAAGTGTACATGGCGATTTGCGAGCGTGTACAGACGAATCTGAGCGCAAGCAGAGGCAAATTTGTGCGCGAGCAGAGGTCTGATGCGAGGGAGCGCAAGCACAGTGTCTGTGATGTGAGGGAGGGATTTAGAGATGGGATTTATGGCTCTTTGGAGTGAGCCGGATCTCTGGGATCCGTTCCTTTCAAAGAGCCGTTCAAAAGACTCATTCTCATTCTAGTTAGTAGTTACTCTGTAGATGTTTTTTTATAATTACAAATAACTTCAAACCTATATACATTTATTTCGGACATATAAAGGTACATACCTGCCATTTGAAAATAGCCGATCTACAAGCTCACAATACGTCGCATTGTGAGCTTGTAGATCGGCTATTTTCAAATGATTTTTCTAAATTTGTACTCATTGGAAAACATGTGATTATATTATAATCATTATAATACAATATACATTTGTATTACAACTATCCTAAATTATAATACACTATAATGGATTATAACAGTGATTGTAATACAATATAAAGTATTAATGTATTACTATGATAATTATAATACGCTATAATAGATTATAAAAGTGGTTATGACACAATAGGTACATACCTGCCATTTGAAAAATAGCCGATCTACAAGCTCACAATGCGTCGCATTGTGAGCTTGTAGATCGGCTATTTTCAAATGATTTTTCTAAATTTTTACTCATTGGAAAACCTGTGAAACAGGACATTCTGCATAATGAGTACGTTCTAATATTGGTAAGTAGGCCTACATTTCGATACAAATAGACTACTGTTTTGCTTTTACTCAAGACAACATTCCAAACTTCTACTTCATTGTATCAAGGCCTACTGATCTTTTTCCATTGTATCAAATAGGCCTACTGATGTTGTATGTCTATCCTGTGATGTCATGTGGGTCTATCGTCATCATCAGCAGCGCTCACTTCACACAGATGTTTTACTTGAATGTTTAATGTTAGCCTACTTCATATTTGTTAGGCTACAATGTTTTAATTGTTTACAATGTTTAAATGGTGCATTTATATAGCAGCTTTATCCAAGGCGCTGTAAAGCTTGTGCAGAGATGGTGAGAGGTGCCACTTTACTGAGATTGTGCATTAGGCCTACACACACACTGATGGCAGAGACCATCAGTTTAATGTTTACACTGTAGGCTATGGAGTTGTGGCCTATAGGCCATTGCAAAGTTAACTCTGAACTATGTTTAGTTTTTTCCTTATATTTGTTTACAAAAGGTTTCAGGTTAAACTATTTCACTTTTGACAATCATTACATTTTCAGTAGCCTTTTTGTAGCCTATGCTATGATGTTCTAAACAAGTGACTGAAGTGAATAAAATGAAGTGAACATTTTAATTCATATCACGGAGTTGGTCTGAACCTCCATTTGATTACATGTTGTCTCTGCCAGTGTTCCATTGCTTAAGCCTGTTGGTAGGGGAGAACTATAGTCAGAACAGTCAAATCTCCTTATCTAGGCTAATTTTTCTAAATAACTTCAGCTATTCTGAGATGTTTTATCAATTTGCTGGGGACCCCCTGGAGCTACCTCAATAGCCTTTGGTGGTCCCCTGACCTCATGTTGAGAACCACTGACTTATAGGCTACAGCTGACAATGATGTCATATGAAACACAGCTGACATTGATGTGATGACGAGCCATCTGGTTATGGAGTGGAGTGGACATGATGCGAAACCCCACTCAAAGGTGAGAATTATGGTAATTTCAGACAATGGCGACATTAACATGATAACTGTAGGCTATTTGACAATAGATATGGTAATTTCCTCATGCATCAATAAGTGTTGGATGACCTAGTGGCTTATTAGGAGGTTGTATCCAACCATGCAGCATAGACAGCGTCGCTAGGGGACGCAGGGCGCCGTATGTCCATCCTGGGTGCGCTTCTTGCCCCGCCAGACTTGCGATGAGGAAGTCGGCGCGAGGTCGCGTTATTTGCTGATTGCGCCCGTTTTGTTTCACCAAAATTGAAAAAAACAGCGGATAATGTTAGAAGACAAGTGTATCTTGTTCACAAAAAAGTATGGTTGTTTAAGATGAACTAATCTCGGTGCAGGGAGGGAATTAGAAAAACGTGCAGCGTTGGACCCGGTTCTCCCCTAATGACTGATCACTCACTGACTTTTCATTTAGACCACCATACTGTAGTTGTAATACATGATAATAGATTATATTGTGTCATAACCACTTTTATAATCTATTATAGTGTATTATAATTATCATAGTAATACATTAATACTTTATAGTGTATTATAATCACTGTTATAATCCATTATAGTGTATTATAATTTAGGATAGTTGTAATACAAATTTATATTGTATTATAATGATTATAATCACAGGTTTTCCAATGAGTAAACATTTAGAAAAATCATTTGAAAATAGCCGATCTACAAGCTCACAATGCGTCGTAGATCGGCTATTTTCAAATGGCAGCTATTTACCTTTATATGTCCGAAATAAATGTATATAGGTTTGAAGTTATTTGTAATTATAATAAACATCTACACAGAGTAACCACTAACTAGAATGAGACAGTCTTTTGAACGGCTCTTTGAAAGGAACGGATCCTAGAGATCCGGCTCACTCCAAATAGCCATAAATCCCATCTCTAAATCCTCCCTCACATCACAGACACTGTGCTCGCGCTCCCTCGCATCAGACACAGACACTCTGCTTGCGCACGAATTTGCCTCTGCTTGCGCTCAGATTCGTCTGTACACGCTCGCAAATCGCCATGTACTGTGCTCGCGCTCCCTCGCATCAGACACAGACACTCTGCTCGCGCACGAATTTGCCTCTGCTTGCGCTCAGATTCGTCTGTACACGCTCGCAAATCGCCATGGACTGTTGCTCTCTAAATTGAAACATATTCCTCGATATGTGGATGCAATATTTGGCAAAAGCGAGCAGGCGACACTGAAAAAATGCGAGCATCTGCACATGATGATTCGAGAGGTCGTAAACTGACATCTGTACGTGTAGAGAGTGTTTTTTTTTCCCAGATTCCATTATACACGTGTGTGCCCTGCCGTGCTCACGCACACATTTACTTTTACAACCTCAACTGCCTTTCTACGCGCTCGCAAATCCTCATTTTTACATGCTCGCGATATTGCAACATAATCATCGATATGTCCCTTTCAAAATCTGGCAAAACCGTGAAGGTTACGATTTGCGAGCGTGAAGACAGGGATTTGCAGTTGCAGAGAGAAAAGCGTGCAAGTGTTGGAGTTTTTTTTCCTTTTCACGTTCAGATTCCATCATACAAGTCTGCAAATTCAGAGGTACGACTGCACACATCTTAATATACAACTGCTCAACATCAGAAAGGTGCTTAAATATTATTGGAACAATAATAACTCCATAAGATACCCTCTATACACTTAAACTGTATGTTTGTTTACTATTGAGAGAGAAAACAATGTTTCACATCAGTAATCATTTGGGGACCCCCCCCAAAATAATTTGGGACCCCCCTGGGGGTCCCGACCCATAGGTTGAGAACCACTGGCCTAGTCCATGATTTATGTCACCCTGCTGACAGACAGCTCCAGGTAGAATGGTCTGCTGCCCTGACAGCAGCTGAGCAGCAATAACCAATAAGTTATAGTTGTTAATAATATGCAATCAACTCACCCCATCATCAGGACAAACTGCTTCTCCAGCTGTGTCAGTCTTATGACCCAAACTCTGAACAGGCTCCAACGTTGCAGACATATCAGGTGAAGATGCTGGAGCTACGTTTGTTATCCTGCGCCCTGCCTATACCGTTGTTAATTAAGGAATCATTAAATATCCTGGATAATATTAATTATTCTGAAAGTAGGTAGGCTATTTATATGTCCGTCTATGAAATATCTCCGGTAGTCCTTCAGCGGCCAGTTATGGTTGACTGATTAACAGTCACAGACAATCAACAAACCTCCTGTACAGCACTGTCAAACCTAATATGAACGTTAGCATTAGCAACTGCTAACAGCGACGACAACAACAACAACAACAACAACAACAACAACAACAACAACAACAACAACATAGTGGAAGCATGTGAGTTAGTATAGCTTTGATATTGTCTTTTTTTGTTGGCGGATACATTTGTATAACAGAAAATAACGTTTTGGTTTGTTTGTAAAAGTCTGGAATTAAAATTGTAGGCTACTTTACAAAAGTTTTGGCATCAAAATGTACTTAAAGTATCAAAAGTAAAAGTACTCATTGTCCCATTTCAAGTTTTCAAATGTATAAACATCTTTTGAAAATAGCAGATCTACAAGCTCACAATGCGCTTCACGACATATGCTTGTATAGGCTATTTTCAAATGGCAGAAATGTATGGGTTGAATTGGTGAAGTAATGTATGTTTTCAAATAATTGTAGTGGAGTAAAAGTAGGCCTACTATATTTGTCTCTGAGATGTAGTGAGTGAGTACAGTACAAATACTTCAAAATTATACTAAAGTACACCACTGCTAACAAGGCTCGCATTATAATTTACAAACAACTTAGAGTTTGAGTCATACAGTATTACACCTATGAAACATGACATGTTCTTATCAGGACATGGAAAAGCAAACAGGTCCCAGTGGGACACAGGAGAGCTGTTATTGTATAGGCGAGTCATTCTAAGAGAAAATATGGCCTAACCCCCAAAAAATTGATACAAAAGGTTTTTCAATGGATTCTGGTAGCATTGGGCATTGGGCATAACATACTCAAAATCTACCTCCCCGAAAGCCGCCATTTTCAAGATGGCGTCCCAGATGGTTGCGGGGAGCTTAAAATGGCTATATCTCGAATGGAAAAAATGTTTCAAATGCTTTTTCAACTGATTCTGGTACCTCTGGACATGCTTGAGAACATACTAAAGATTTACGAAAATACACCTTCCAGAAAGGCTTCATTTTCAAGATGGCACGTCCATGATGGTTGCTGGTAGCTTATAATGCTTATAACCTGGGATTTAAATCATAACAATTATGCACTTGGTGACTAGTTTTAGATTGTTGGCATGGTGTTAGGTATGGGCATAAGGCCTTCAAAAAAGATAGCAAACAAGTTGGGCTCACCCCCTAGTGGTCTGTTTGCAATGAATCCAATATTAAATAGGTCAGTATATGGTTGAAACCCCAAATAATTGATGGAAGAGAATTTTCAATGGATTCTCTTACTAGTGGGTAAGCTAAATCACATACTAAAAGCTTAGGGGGGAAAAAAACTACTGGAAATGCATACTTTTCAAGATGGCACATATTCCCTCCCAATTTATATGCATTTTAAGCTCCCATGGACACCATCGTGAAGATTATGCCTTTTCAGTGGTTTGTTTCTCCTAAGCTTTTAGGATGTTATTTAGCATACCTAATAGTAACAGAATCAATTGAAAAATCTCTTCCTTCAATTATTTGGGGTTTCAACCATGTATAGACCTATTTAATAATAGATTAATTTCAAACAGACCACTAGGGGGCTAGCCCAAATTGTTGCAGATGGTTTTTGAAAACCTTATGTCCGTACCCAACACCATGCCAAAAGTCAAAAACGTGTCACCAAGTGCATAATTGTTATGATTTTTTACTTTTACATATTAAATCCCATTTTATAGGCATTTAAAGCTCCTGCAGCCATCGTGGACGCCAGTCACGCGCCATCTTGAAAATGAAGCCTCTAAAGAATGTCCAGAGGTACCAGAATCAGTTGAAAAAATATTAGCAAAATCTTTTCTATTAGAGATACTAGAAGCTCGGCCGCCCGAAGTCACTATAGCCATTTTAAGCTCCCCATAGTCAACTCGGACGCCATCTTGAAAATGGCGGCTTTCGGGGAGGTAGATTTTGGTAGATTTTGAGTATGTTATTTAGCACACCCAATACTACCAGAATCCATTGAAAAACCTTTTGTATCAATTTTTTTGGGGTTAAACCTCATATTGACTCACCTAGTATGTGGCATATGTGTAGAGATTGGTTATGTCTAATTGGCAAATTAAGTTTGCAGCGCCATCCTCCATTTTGGCTTCATATTTTACATCATTTTAAAATGTGAATTAAGAATTACATCATAATCCGTTTTGAGGTACAGTACAGTGTAATGTGGGGTTCACATGGGCTCAGGCAAGCGGTAGACGGCAAACGGCACCACCTGCTGGACGGTACGGCAAGGTAGAACAAAATATGCCCAACGGAACGGTACGGCAACATTAATTAATTATTTAAAGCGCTCGTGCAAAATGAAAACGCGCGCTGCGGTGGTTGAGGTGGCTCCATGCTGCTCTCTCTGCTACTGCTGGCTGATGTGTGTTCTGTGTGTGTAGTGTGTTGGCGCTCTGCTCGAATTTGTCCCGCGAGATGGAGCTACGTAACATCCGGTTCCAGATTCCGTCCTGTACCACGGTAAAAAGATAACATAATTTAACTTTGAACGGCATGCCATCTGCCGTTTACCGTCACCGGTTTCGACTGCCGGACTACCGTACCGTTTGCCGTTCTACTCCCGTCCACTAAAATGTCTCCCGGTTTGCCGTCTACCGCTTGCCTGAGCCCATCTGAACGCAGCATAATAGTATAGACAAATTTCCTGAGAGACACCCTGTAAAGTAACTTTTACTTAAAGGGGGCGTGACACCGGCCGAAATTTAACATTATGATACAGTAAGTCACGTGGTGTTTCTTCAAACAGTCTGAAAAGGAGGCGGGGCAGTATCAGTTAGTAGTGAATGTATACTTCGTCCGTCGTGCGGTGCCGCGCAATGTATACTTCGTCCGTTGTGCGGTGCCTCGCAATGTATACTTCGTCCGTCGTGTGGTGCCGCGCACAACGTGATGCCTTGTTGTTAGCGTGTAGCCCGGCTAATGCTGCAGGCTGCGGCTTTGCGAGAGCTATTGTGTGTGTACACACACACACACACGCGCGCGCGCGCGAAAGCACACACACACACACAGGCTACACACACACACAGAGTGTATGAGCCACAGACCTCCTCTGCGGAGGAGGAGGAGGAGATCGCTGTTCCCTCGTTCTACGCTTGCTCCGGTGTCCCGGGTGCTCCAGGTTAGGGTAAGAGACAGCAGGGTATGGCCGACAAAACCGTCTCATAGAGGGGGAGAAGCGTGTTGACCCTCGTACACCTTTTTTGACACCTTTTTTGAAGAAGACATGTACTTTATTATCGGTCTAACCATTGATTTTATAGCGAATGCTATATAATTTTTACCCCTAGAACTGATAGTTTTAAAGTTGGTTTAGAAAGTCGGAAACACACCTCGGACAGCTTTTTTTGGGGCAGTTTCAAAAGATAATGATATGGATACTCGACTCCGCGAGTCTCCGCCCCTCCCCCCATATTAGCCCAATCAAATTAATGTATTGCCGTTACTGTACAGAAAGTACTACTTTCAGTACAGTAACTACAATAAATTAATTTGATTGGGTAATTTAACATGGGGGTACATGACATCATTAAAAAAATTGGCTAATTTGATAGCCATAATTAGCTGTTTTGGCCGTGTCACGCCCACTTTAAGTATTGTACTTATTGTACAATTTTGAGTATTTGTACTTTACTTGAGTATTTTCCATTTTCAATCATTTTATTCTACTCCACCACAAGTATTACCATAACTGTACAGTATGTGTCAATGACAAGTATATGATTATCTTTGGGTCCTTTACTTTGTAACGAGTGAGGACAGAGGAGGCAGCTGCAATTGTAAATGTTTAACTTATAATGTAATTTGTCTTGTTTCATAAAAATAGAAACTGAAAATGAGCTGTAAACTAAACAAATATTATTTTGTGATAACTGCGTACTTAGGTAGAGAACATTGCTAGATGAGAGAATGGGGAATATTGGTTTAATAGAGATAATAGAGCTGTGTGCATGCCCAAGTATTGGTGGTACTCTACACTCTACAGTATGCAAAACAATGGTGTCCCCACCAATGTTCAATGCCAACTTACACCTTTGCATGGGGAGGCTCTCTCCATTCCGACATGTCGCCACTCCGAAATTGACTTCTTATTGTCGGAGTGGCGACACTCCCATAGGGGTTAGGTTTAGGGTTAGGGTTAGAGATAGGGTTAGTGTCGGAATGGAGACATGTCGGAAAGGAGACATGTCGGAGTGGAGAGATGCACCCCTTTGCATGCATGCTAGTTATGTTTAGCTCCATGTCAATAGCATCAAGCCTCATGGTGATTCATCATTCTTTTTCAGTGCCAGCCCAGTGCATTGGGCAGGGGGATTGCTAAGAATTGTGGGAGGTCCCAGGGTGCCAGCACCAATACAATCTCCCCACACCTGGAGACCTGGGATTCAAAACATGGAAGAAACTGGACAACTCTTCCTGCCATGGAGATCAGCCACAGTAGTAGTCCTTGGCATAGAGGCGACATAGGCAGAGTTGCATCAGGTGCCCTCTCTTTAGGGATGCCATCCTCGCCACTTACCTCACAGCTGATTTCAAGTTCAACTTCGACATAACCAAGTGAGTCCCCTCCCTTCTATCCACACATGTTCCCAAATGAAATGAATAGGTGATCCAGCTGCATATTGCTTGCATTTCACGAAGACTGATATAATAATATTACTTCACATAAATATTTAATTATTTGTTATTTGCTTTGAGATATGACCCCCTAGGCCTAGTTGATTGAGAAGTGCTGGGATTGAGAGATCATTATTAGTATTGCATTATGAAAAAATAATAAAGAAAAAGCGACAAACTCAAGGTGGCTTTTCTGTGTAGCATGTGGAATTGTAACACTATTGACAGCATTTTGAGAGGGCAAGCATTGCTATCAGGGACAGGGAGTGGAACCAGACCTGTGTGATTTAGTGAAATCTTTGAGGGTGTGTACGTGTGCTTTCTCTGTTTGACTCAACAGAGACAGGGAAAACCCAAGAAGCAGCCAGATGAATCTTAATCATCTCACCTTGATGTCCGTTGAGAGTGACTTACCGCGGAAAGGGGATTTTGCTGACCTGATTAAGGACTTTACTGGACAGAAGTCAAGAAGAGGAAGACTTCTAATGGTAGGCTGGCTCCATGTTTTTCTATGTTCTGCCGCTGCTTGTTATTGTCTGTGCTTTGATGGGTATAGGCTGCTGTGATTCAGACTATTGTTCTATCGCTGTTCCATTGGGGGTCCAAAGCCTGGGTAGCAATGAATCATGTTCAGTGACTCTGCTTTTTTCTATGGAATTGAAGATGCTGATGTGATTCTATGTCTGTGGTGTTGTTGTTGCTGTTGAAGGTTTCAAGTTGTGACAGGATGGTTCACATTATTGGCTGGATTCCAAGCCAACGCCACTTTGGTGTGTGCGTGTTCCTCTAGGTCAGAATTCCTCTCATACTCTCCTCTCTCACAGAATTGAAGGGTAATAGTGTAGGATTTTCATACTTGAGAATTTTCAATTTTCTTTAAAAAAGGAACCTGATTCCAGAATATTTTATTTTTGTTATTTTTGTGAATTCATAATATCCGACCACTATTCTCCCGGCTATGGGATATGTGTCTGGCTCACAGACACATTTGCTAGGCCGTTTGCTATACATTTGCTAGGCCGTTTGCTAGACACATTTGCTACAGGGACATAGTAGCTAAATGTGGCATTAAAACATTACAATCTTAATTACAGTGAAATTAAGTTGATGTGTTTTTTTAAGGGCAACTGTTGTATAATCGCAATATTACACTCGTGACTATTGGCTTATCTGCGCTGCCAACGGCTCTCGCCTGCGGCAACGCAGGCGTGTAAATAACCACGATAACCCACACCTTCTCGTGAAATATTGCTTAAGCAGGCATTGACACTAAGGCTTGCCCACCTGCCCCCGGCAGGTAAATAAAACGTCAGGGCTAGAGATGGACCGATTGCAAAATTCTTGGCCGATACCGATCCACCGGTTTTATGAAGGTCTGACCTGCCAAAACCGATTTTTCCGATACCGATTTCTTTAGCTAAGAACTAGGAAATAGGGTTGCTCCAATACCCTTTTGTTTCAGGCCAAGTAGGCCTACAAGACATACTTCAATTTGAGTACCAATAAGCTAGAAGAACACTAATGCCACATCAATCACAATAGTACAATATCCAAAATCACAGACAATATCCAGTCTAATATGACCGTCTGGACTAGGCAGGAAAGCAGGTGACGCATGCTTTTTTCCCCCCTTCTTTTTGGAGACGACATTGACACAGGATTATGGAATATATCCTTACATTGCAAAGGTAATCAGCACCATCTGTATTCTGTAGGCTGCCTCCAAGTAGACTGGCTGCTACTTGCTAATGTTTACGTCACAGGACCGAGCATCATGCTGTGCAGTGCAAGAGATACAATTGGCCGATTTTGGCATATTTATGTCAGTGACCTGCCGATCACCGATTTGGCCGGTTTGATATGATACCTGCCGATTTCTGATATTGGCCGATACCGATGTCCATCCCTAGTCAGGGCAGGTGAAGTTGGCTTTCAGGTTGCCCGACAGGGCAAGTGCTCATTTGAGAGGAGACACAAATGTCTATAAACACAACACAAGATATCTGTCTAAACACCTGAACGTGGCCAGTGCGCTGTGTCTTCTGGTCTGTGGAATGTAAAATAAGAGCTCTATTTACCTATAATGTGCTGTTTTTACTGTTGCTGCATTTAAAAATATAAAATAACAAGTGTGAAACCATAGACATATTCAATCATAGCTAAAGTATTTGGTATTTGGATTTGGAGGTATTGAGGTATGACATTTTATCACACAGCCCCAGAAAGTAAAGAAATAAGTGTTAAATTGAGCGGTAATTAAAATCGTACCTATCATTTTATAATGGACGATTTACTTTTCGGGCAAGTGGGCATTACCTTCGGGCAAGTAGAACATGACCTGTACTTGCCCGATGGGCAAGTGCCTCTGAGACCTTAGTGTCAACCCCTGCTTAAGTACACTACACTTCACTACACTTCACTCCTGGATGTGTCTCTTGCATCCTAGTTAATATCTATCTAATCTATCTGTTGATGAACTCTATTTTCCAGTGAATCTCTTAGTTGTGCAGTAATAGTTGTCATTTTATCTTTATTGGTGAACAATATAATGACATGACAGTCACTACAAGCAGAGGTACACACACTGTCATTCTCTGTTAATTTAGCCTAATGCTGAGAGTTAGAGAACGAGAGAGAGTCCGCTACAAGCCTGCATTTGATTAACACCAACAGGAGAACAATGGAGAGAGTTTGATTTGTATGAAGACAGAGACCATGCTGTTACAAATATGTCAATTTAGGGCATGGTGCCAAGTTCTTACTTCCTCTCACAAAGGACTCACAATATGGGTGAGGTCCAGTGGCAGCCAGAGACGTTACATTTCACTTCACGACCAATCACTTTCATTTGCCCACTCCAGTGATGTGATATGGTCTGCTGAACAAGAAAAAATGTTTTCTTTATTTTATCCCACGATTTTTTAACCCATTTTTCACCTGGTGTCAATTATCTAATGTAATCCTGGGCGCTACACTCCCTCTGCCTACCTGAGAAGACAACGGACTGACCTCATGCTTCCTTCTATGCATGAGTCCACGTTGCTTCTTTTCACCTGACAGGGGGGAGTTTCCCCGGTTGGACGTAGCGCGTGGAAGGAACACAATATTCCAACCACTTCCTTCAGGTCAAGAACATTTTTTTAACCTAAAGTTGAGGATATCATTTGACTGAACTGTCACTTACTGTCACTTTGTGATCTTTTTGCCCTTAGTTTCCTGCCATACAGTCCAAAGCTGCAAAATATGACTTTATTTGAAATTGTGTCATTAGTCAGTGCAGTCTGAACTGTATTAAGAATAACTGCCACTAGACAATCAGCATCCTTAATCATAGCCCGTCCCCCATTGCCCCGTGCCTTTTATGATGTAACTCCAAAAAATTTCCATCACATGCACCACACAGACACAACGATGGAGGGAGGTAGGGCATACAGTACCTCTTGGTGGAGATTTGGACTCCACTGATTACACCTTATTAGTTTGAAAATGGTGTGTGTGTGTGTGTGTGTGCGTGCGTGTGCGTGTGTGCGTTCGTGCGTGTTGGATGGGGGGACCAGGGCACTATAATGAGTTTAACCGAGGGGCCCCATGGCATTCAAAATTCTACCCTGACCGACAGGTACACAATTGAGAAATAAACAACATAGACCCAGAAGAAAAGCAAGCTATATAGACCATCATGAATGCCCTTATTCCATTATGATGATGATGATGATGATTATAATAATAATTGTTAAGTAGCTAAAAATGGAAACAGCTAATTACCAAGTTAGTTAATGCCAGCTCAACCATTTGGTTGAGGGGCATTGCCTCTTGGGACACCATAACTAGGACCGCAACTGAACGAGACCAGAAGTCACCTCCTAGCTCCTCCCACTGACCTGCTAAGAGATTCATCCTGGTTCTACCTTTTGCTTCCCATGGGAGAAGTGGCAGCATAACCTGCACTGCTATCTTAGATAGGTGTGCCCAAACAGCAGACCTCATCTGTTTCAGCAAAAATACTGCTTTGACCCCAAGGACAAGACTCAGAGCAAGGCAGATAGGAAACCTTTAGCATCCTCTGAGCCACCACTGAAAGATGCACCTGGAGTGTGTCCATTGGTTCAGTTTTCTTCACAGACTGTGAATTTTGTGAAAACTGTGTTAATTTCTGTGGGGTCGAAAAAGATGTAACCTTTTCCCCCTTAGTATCAGCGGGGTGTGTGGTGTTATGTTCTATAGCTTAAGATGTATGTTCTCCACTGGCTGAAAAGGGAATGTAACCGCATTTTCATGGAGAAGCTACAATAATCATGTCTCATCCGAGGCAACAAGGGCTCTGAGAAGTAATGCCTGTTCACGAAAGGAACAGGCATTCAGTGTTGCCAACTCCCCAGTAACGGAAGTAGCTAGTGGCTCTCCCAGAAGTAGCTAGAAGTCGCTAGGGGTAGGGTGCACGCGCACTGCGCGCACGTGCACACAAAAGCGCGTGCACGTGAACAGATGCGCGTGCACGTTTCTGGGGTAATAATTTTAGTTTTTGTATTGTTTTGCACGTAGGCAGTACCAATAGGGAGAGAAAGAGATGCAGCGTGCACGTTTGTGTGTCACTGAGGAGCAGGCAAGCAGCAAATGGAGGCAGAGAGAGGGAAAAGGAAGGAAAAATAGGGTTTTATCTCTGGCTCCTGTCAACAATATGTGTCCCCAAATCAGCAGAAAAAGTAGCCAGATTTGTCTCTAGAAGCTTTTCACAAATTAAGTCTCTAGGGGGGTCTGGAAAGTAGCTAATTCTAGCGACAAATCCCCTAGGTTGGCAACACTGCAGGCATTACAGAACACAGGTTCTATAAAGTGTTTCTAAGCATCCTTGCTGAACTGGTTGTCCTGGAATGACTATTTGCTGATTCTAGTCTATCCCTACAGAGAATATATAGTTTTCAATTGTATATACAGTATAAGTAACACAGTAAACAGTGAGGCCTTATTGCAATTAATTCCTTATTTCCATTGGGGAACCACTTTATTCATAAGCTATTGTTTTACATGGTATTGGTCTTATGTCTTTACTTGGTTACAGGCCACCAAAGAGCAGTGCATGTCAGTTTGTCTTTATTAAGCAACAAGCAGGTTTAATCAATGGTAGGGAAACTGTATGCTTTCTTCTCTCTAATGTGCCATTAAGGTCCATTCAGAGTGACTGAACAGTTGTCACAGAAAGTGGAGAAGCACAAAGTAATCAATGGTAGTTAAGAACTGTAATTTATCACCTTGCCACAACCACGGGATTGCGAAATAAGGCCCCCTGCTCATAGGATACAATGTGCTGGGGAAAGCCTTGGTGATATGCTGGCCGATGCGTACAAGGGTCAGGGCACAATTACTCTTCATCCAATGCTCCTCATCACCACTGGCAGTGGCACAGTTCAATTGCTGCATTATCTAAGCATATCAATAGCTTGGAATTAAAAGTTATTGATTTTTTTGTTTAAGTTTTTTCCCCCTTTGGTCAAAAGAAGACAGTGCTGATACAATGAACTGATGCTACTAACTCTATAAAGGCTAGGGATTATCCAAAATGTGGAGGGAGTTGTGTGTACTAAAAGCTATACACTGCAAAATCCTGAATGTCAATTTAATTGTGTAGAAAACTCTAAACTCGTATTGCTTGCATTAGCCTTTCTATCTTATATTGAAGAAGCTTGAAAATACCTTAGGATAAGTTAGCAGCCTGCTGCTGATTAGGTAGAAGATTGCGGTACAGTACTTTCTTTTTTGTGATGGACTTTTTTTTAATAAGATTGCGTGTGTGTATATATATATATATATATATATATATATATATATATATATATATATATATATATATATATAATCTTAAAAGTTATAGGAAGGCACAGGATTTAAACTTAAATGTTTGTTTTGGGAAGCATTCTGATAAAATAGTGGCTCTATAATAAAACCTCTGAACATGATTTGTGTGCAGCATAATGCTGAAATTACATAACAAAAGGTCAATTCATGAGGGTTAGATAATAGATGTAATTTTAGATTGAATAAACCCTGGCTCCAACTTTCCTGCCTGTGCATTATTCTCCTCCACCCTCATAATTTTGCCTATGAAGTAAGTTGAGTGCACTTTGATGTGTGGAGTACTTTCTCTATCAACAACACGACCAGGCTAGACCTACGTAGCTGGGAAAATGACCCAATAGACATAAATAAAGATGCTAGCAATTGCACATAAATCACACTGTGCATGAACACTCAGAATGACCATCGGGGGGAAAGGGTTGAAAGGGCCAAAAAAAAAAAAGAATAAGAAAAATTTCAATTTCAAGAGTATTATTATTTTCATTAATCATAGCACTGCCATCAACCTATCCTTATGCCTTAGCTAGAGATCTATTATACGCTCCATTTAGCCTCAGCCATATTACCTCATATGTTTTCCTGGCTGACCAAATAAGACTTAAGAGATAAAACAATTTACTGTTCATTATGAGCCATGTCACCAGAATCAATCTATTAACCTGTGTTAACTGGGATGGTTGGTAAGATCCCATGACTGTATTGAAGTAAAGAAAATGGATATTTATGTTTTGGATGTCTGCGGTCGTAAAATGACTGGGCATTTAATTTGCCCCCAGCACCTCCGGTGGATGGCTTTATTTTCCTGCTGGCCGAGGCGCCCTCCTCGCCTTTAAGCAGCCTCTGACCTGTGAAAGATTCTAACAAATTAGCTTCTATTGTGGAGCCAAAGGTGCCATCAATGAGGGGACGCTCCACTGCGCCTAAAGTATGATGGGAGAGGCAAGCGACAGAGCAGAGAGCCTTGACATGATTGAATTAACCCTTTGTAGGAAATGTGCTGATAAGGACGGTGGTGGGAGATGGGTTAAGGGGTTATACTGCTTTCCCCCTCTGACAAGGAACAGGTGCCACACCTGAATTTTTCACTGTTTAAACACATTCTGGAATTGGATAGACCATATTCACACAGGTGACTAGGGTTAGTCGTCCTCCAATTAACGTCAGGAGGCGTTCTGGACGTTCATTTAGATTTGCCGTATTCCGTACATCGTTACAGTATAGGTGGTTACAACTTAGCATGAAGCTGTAACCCTTAAAACCTATACTATGAAGCTGTAAATATATTTGAATGAGAATTCAGATGAGAACTCATTATAATTTTGTTTGCTATTATTATACACAATGAGCTCAGTCAGATGAGACCTCAAGGCATGTCTGTGTTCTTTATTCCCATTATCTCCATCTCAGTAGCACATACAGTACATCTCTCAGGGGAGGTGCCCTGGGGAGATTTGTGCCTCAGGTGTCTAATAATGAGTGCAGATACTTTGTTTGAACATCATATTAATCTGATGTTGAAATGGCATTGAAGAGTTTCAGATGAGGCACATTATGTCCACAGTATCTCATAAAATGCCAAAAATCTATTCTTTACTTTAACGCTGGCATCCCCATTTTGGGCATGTAATAGGTGAAAATGTTCTACATTGATCACAGCGCACCACACTGTGATTTGTTGTGAGCTTGTAGACCTGCTTGTATTGGAAAATGTGAGGAAAAAGGGTGTCTAGTCTACATGAGGAAATATGTATGTTACAAAGTGGTTAATGTCCCATCCCATTTGATGGGCAAGTGTCAAATGGTTTGATAATAAAATGTAATTCTAAATGGTAGATTTAATGTAACACCATCTTCCTAGGGACCTAGCGTCCATAATGACATCCATAATGAGTTATTTGTGTGAGTATACATTACATACTGTACATCTATTTTAACAGCACTAAGATGAAGCCAGCGCTCCTGAAACACTCTCTCTCAAAGCCAGAAACCATTAATTCCTGAAACGCTGGTTCCCCCTCAAGATAAAACATCTGGAGAGAATTCAAAGAATGAAATTGGATAGATGGAACATTTTCTCTAGAAAGCAGGTACTGTACTTTTATGCTTCTGAGCAGACAATAGTACTGCAGAGCAAAATCTGTAAAGGTAAATGAAACTATAAACTGGAATAGGCTTTAAATGTATAGGGCTTTGGAATAAATAAATAAAAACCAGATAGGATCCATTCACATTATGTTTAGATTGTATAATAACTGTAACCAATATGTTTTTTTCCAGGTACTTTCTGTCAAGAACAGACGGACATTATCATATTTTAATCAGGCTTTACCACCTGTGACACTTGCCATCATGGAAAGAGAGGAGGACATAAATGAATATGTGTTTGGATAGAAAATGAAGTTCATATAGGTCACTGGCCTGATCTGTGGGGTAACAGCAGCTGAAATCTGCTTATTTGTTTTTAAGACAGGAGGACTGATTTCATGAGGGCTTTGAAAGGTCAACTTGACATGAAAGATAAATTCATCTTCATCGGCATGAGTGGTGATGCCAGTTGTCAAAGGCATCCATGTT
Organism: Nannobrachium achirus; assembly: GCF_963921795.1. NCBI lineage: Eukaryota > Metazoa > Chordata > Actinopteri > Myctophiformes > Myctophidae > Nannobrachium > Nannobrachium achirus. The sequence continues at coordinate 19,669,863 of NC_137820.1, forward strand.
TACTGTTTTATACTAACTAGGTGATATCACACCTGTCATCTAATGTTACACACTGATGGCGGGGGGGGAAGTTGTATTATTTTTTTATAAACACAGTTTGTGTAGATAGTGTTTGTAATAAAATGTCTCTGAACAAGAATTTAATTCTGAATATAAATCAAAAGTGTGCCCTCGTTGGTATGGAAACTCATTCCTAGTGCGTGTCCAGCTGATGATTAAGCTATCACAATGGGTAAACACCATTTAAAATGAAAATGGCGGTTGACTCTGGCCCTGAATACCATTTGGTTTACCCAAGGAAATGTATGTACCTTGTGCCCTTAGCCACAGCCGTACAAAGGGAAAAAAATAAATAAAGGGAATAAAAGATCCCATACCACAGCATTGCCTTTAGGGGACTAAGAGTGTGGAGAGGACAATGGGGTCAAAGCAACTTGATTTGTATCTTGTGTCCTGTGGGACAGGAGAATACACCAGTCCAATGCAAGTTACCTGCCCCTTGGCTACCCCTTTGCTCCTGAACAATAAGCTGGGATACTACTAGATGTTTACCCCAGAGGAAAGGGAAGGGGAGGGAATAAAATGGTGTGCGAGTACGTCCATGTCAGAGAGAGAGAAAAAAAGAAAGAAAGAAAGAAAGAGAGAGATTAATATGAGGTGTATTATAAGCAAACTGCATTTGAAGCGACACACATTTCATTGTTGTCATATGTTACATTACTGTATGTACTTTATAATTCCCAATTAACCACTTAAACCCTATATACTCTGTTGACCAGGGTCCCCCAGGGGTCTGTACATGGCCCCCTCCTTCTGCCCCTCTACACAAAACCTCTTTGCCAAAAATAGCTCGATAGATAAATATAAATAATCCTACATATTAGAAATCATAAAAATATTGTTTATAGGGTGGGTTTATTGCTCAGCATTAGCCTGGTTCCAGCCCATAGACCCGCCCACTCTCAGAGTGGACTGTTTCTCTGGTCTGGTGTTGAATGATTGAATCTGCAGTTTACCGATCCGAAATTGCGGCTCCTCCAATGAGCGCAGGGGGTGGGGGTAGGTCTAACAAATATCCAATCCGTGCAGCAGTTGAAACGATAACGTTTCAGGAAGAGCACACACACCAGGCATAGTGGCACACACACGTACACACACGCTGATTTAATTCACCAAGCTGTTGATTACATGTTTCTGATCGCAGTTCTTTGTGGAAGCAGTCACTCGCACAGACACGCATGCGCGCGCTTGCGGCCGCGTCGCGTGCACGATCACTCGCACACAGACACACACGCGATGTATGTTGTCATTGTGTGTGCTAATGGCTAGCAATGTTGTGCGCACGGAAGAAGCCACAAGTAGGTGGATCCGCTGATCAAAGTCCCTCCCCTGTAAATCGTTCAGACAGGGAACAATATAAAGCTTCAGCTGAGTCTGAAATCAGGCTAGCTCACCATAGCTAGTGAGCCAAACAAAATAATAATAATAATAATAAACATCAAAGCATCATGCAACCTTCTTGGGGAATTCAGTATTGTTTTTGTGTAGTATATACTGTACCCTCTTTGGCCAGAGCAGATGCTGGCATCGTCTGGACGCTCTGCACAGTGGGAGAAGTTATGACCTCAACCCAGAAGCCTCTGATCTTTTTGCACCTGGTCCAGCAACAGTCAAATCACAAAGGTTGATGTTTTTGACAACCAAACATTCCATTAGATCAAGCAATGTAACAGAAATGTTTATACATTGTGGGTGTATACTGTACTTTTGCTTTGTTTTTGTTGCCCTATGCCTCTTAGTATCAGCTTGCCTTGTTTGTCTTTATTCTGCTCTTCTCTACCTGCTCTTCATGTGTCTATTCATGTGACACTGTATTTTGACCGTGCTGGGCGCACTTATTTCCTCCGGAGATGATCGTCACAAAAAGTCATGAAACCTAACTCCCTAAATAAAAGCAATCATGGTCTTCAACAAAACTGGCATTTCACACCATGCTGTATTTATGGGTGCAGTGGACTAGAATACAAAAGACAGATGAGGGGGATGCTATAAGGTAGAAGGGTGCGTCTGGTTACATCTGTACTAGTCTTGTGTAGTCAGACAACTGTTCCACAATCTCTGAATGCTACATAGGGTCTGGAACTACACTTAGAAGCTGATAACCACATTAACCAGGAAGTTGTCATGTTTTTCTTTCTGTAAAATATAATTTAGAATTTTCATTTCTGCTAAGCAGCAAGATGGTCCTAAGTATGCTTCGATTAATTTGATGATACATTAGGTCAATTTTGTGTGACTGCAAAGACAGAATGGAAGTGGGGGGTGGGGGGGTGTCCGGTCCAGGAGCATTTTCAGAGATTTTTCCCCAAATCATTTTCAACGCTTCCGTTGCACAGACTGTATGAAACATTTGGAAATCATGTGAGTCAACAGTCTGGCTCGAGAGACAACATCTGTACACTCTGAAACAGGCAAACCCAGTGCTGTATAAAAGTACTTAGCTGCTAGTACCTCCTAGTACCGGTTACCTATGTATGGAGACACAAACAATGTGATTAGAAATGCAGAGTGGGATTATGCAGTATGTTGGTTGGTCGTTGCACTGCACACCCCTTACTCTCAGTCTCAAACAAGATGTCGTATCTCGAAAACTTCTGGGTGGTTTGCTATGGAAATTGCTGTGCACCTCTCTAGAGGATTTCACAATATCTGTTGTGAAATGGCCTTTCCTGTAGCGCCACCATTAGGCCAAGTTTTCCAATTTGCACACAAATGATTTCCAATCCAATGGGCGGATTGCCATGAAACTTCCTCCCTGGAGGATGAACCTACCCTACCCATTTGTGTGACCCCATGGCCTTCCCGTAACACTACCCTCATGCCAAAATGTCAGCTTTTCACATAATCATTTCATTCTTCCATAGGCAGATTGCAGGATGAATCCTACTGATTTTGGTGACGCCATGGCCTTTCCTCAAGCACCACACTTTGGCCATAATATCTTGTTGAGCGTAAGGAGCAGTACAGCGTCTAGTGGCTACTAGTCTCTCAGGATAGACTATTGGCTTACACAATTTTCTAATTCTTACGCCTAACAGTATATACATCGCAAACACTGAAACTCTGCAGAAAATAAAGCGGATGGCCTTCCCCCCACTTCTATTTCACTTAAATTCAATTAACTTAGTCAAAGTATATCTAGCTTACTGCTTAAAAGAAATGTGAATTAAAAATATGTTAAAGATGATTTCAAATGTGTTTGTGAATTTAAATGAGAAACTGACGACATGAGGGCATGGTATCGCGATCTCTATTTCTATTTTTATTTTACTTTTATTCATCTCAAAAAGATATGAAGCAAATACATAGTACACCATACATTTATTTATTCTTCTTAATCCAAACTCAAGCCAGAAACTAAAATCAGCGAGGAATGAAAAATAAAATTCTGTTTGTAGTCAGAAAATCTAGGACAGGCTTAGAGAGGAAAGATTTACCACATTAGGACTCCTTGTGGGATGTCCTCTGAAATATGCAGCCACACATTTTATCCTTCCTGTTTCGGGAACATTAGCAGGTACAGTAATCACATGCTGTTTAGCAAGATATTGGCCATCTCCCAACTGCACCCCCCCACTCCCGACACAACATCCCACATCCTAATACTGTGATGGGCAATGCATTTATTGGACACCCCTGTTGTGGAACAAGGGAGTAATTAACAGCACAGACGGCCAACTTGGTGCTATCACATTGTAAGCCTTGGTCGCCTAAGTATGGGGTCGCTTTTCATTTTAATTAAAATACTCTGCGTAAATATCCTCAAAAGGGGGACAAAAAGGTCACTGTCATTACAAAGTATACACCCTGCAAAGGTCCACACACCTAGCCATCTTGTTCCTGTAATTGAGCCTCTTTCTTTTTTACTTTCACTTAATCCACATTTACAGAAATGACCTAAGGGAGTTGTTTTAAGGAGAGGGAAGATAATACTGTACCAGAAAGCTGCCCAGTGCAACCCTTCTCTTATTATTGGTCACTGTGAAGCTCTACTGGGGCAGTGGATGATTAAGTGTCTTGCTCAAGGACACTTCGGCCAAGTCGTTGATGGTGACTTTTACTGCATTTTTACTTTAGCAATGGCAGATTATGGAGTTTGGCTTTTCCCACACCTAATAGACCTACCCTACCCTTCCATAAATTCCACAGAACTTTGTGTGTGTGTGTGTGTGTGTGTGTGTGTGTGTGGGGGGGGGGGGGGGGGGGGGGGTTGTCACGATTGGTGGTTGTCCAGAACCGCCGATCTGACCGATAATGCACAGATACTGTATGGGTACTGTATGTGGATATCCTCAACATGACATCATAGTACTGACATCATAGATTAGGGAGTACCCTGACAAAAGGTACAACAGGTATTGTATAAGCGGTTGGGGCATACAATTCCAACTTGCACCGTTCCTGACTTGTATTTTTCCCGGGAAGGCCGGAGTTGGTACTAAATAAAATAGCCTATCTACAAGCTCATAACATGTTACATCGCAACATGTTGTGAGCTAGTAGATTTTCTTTTTATTGAAAACCTTTGCCCAAAATATGGACACAAGGCTGTGGTTAAAGGGACAGTTCACCCAAGAAATCTATATCGTTTCTTAAGGCCCATTCCCACTGGGCCAGATAACAGATAAAAAAATCTCTTTCTCCAGATATTTTTCCATTCAAGTGGATGGTAGATACAGATAAAAAAATATCTGCCACAGATATATATTTTTTAATCTGTGACAGATATTATTTTATCTGTATCTACCATCCACTTGAATGGAAAAATATCTGGAGAAAGAGATTTTTTTATCTGTTATCTGGCCCAGTGGGAATGGGCCTTAAATAAGAGGAGAATTTTTGTTTGTATAACATTACTTTACGGTAAATGAAGAATCAAAAAATGAGTAAAATGGAGGTAAAGATGAACAAACAGCAAAACTGTATCAAAGTGTAGTATGTTGGCCTAAGTCTGTCTCTCCTTTGCATACCATATGAATCGCTCATCTGAATGACTTCACATTTGGAAGGTGTATTGCTGAGGACCCAAGGATTTGCAGTGTTGAGTTGAGTGTTGAATGGCAGCCATGGGCACTAGTAATCAGAAAGAGCAACAAACTAATACAAGTTTCACTTTCTCGAGGGGATATGGTTGGGGGTATGGAGAGGGGCCCTAGGCAAAAATATAACGAAGCTTCATAATAAATCACAAAACAAGCAATCATTAACATCAGCTTTCAGTAAAAACAGAGATTGTTACTGTACTTCACAATATTAGGGCTGTCTTCGACTCAGGATTTATCAAGTCGACTCGAGTCGCGGGGGTTAATCAGACGAGTCGATGAATCGTTTATGTTAAAAGAAAAAAAATCAAGTGGTGCTTTAAACCACGTCAACATAATACAATAAAAAAGTAATATGAACATTGTAAGTGAATTAGATCCATTAACTACCGTGCATATTGAGACATGGTAGCGGCACGCTGCGGACATTAATGACGATAAGATTGCGTCTAGCCGTGCAAAATTGTGAATTGTGGAGCAGAGTAGAAAGACGGAGACGAGAATAATGCATCTCTTTGACAGCACAAATGCGTGTCGTTTATTATTTCCACAGGTTGTATTGCACAGCGCTGCTGTATCAAAAGAGCTATGTTGCCGATCTGGTGCGAGACAATAAAAAGAAAACAGTTCGCCCATTGCTATTTGCTACTCCTACTCCTAAAGTCAAGTGTCAAGTGTATCGCGCTGCTGCTTCTTGGCTAGCTCTAGCTACAACAAGTAGAATAGCAACACGTCGACGCATTTCCTCTCAAATCGGTTAACTTCAAAATAAGAGCTCCCTGTAATATGATCAAGGCAACATTCAATTCACGTGAAATGGTTTTATTTGTAAGTCTAGTTACAAGTAGCAGGATCTAAGTCTCAATAAGAAGTACATGACAGTCCAGTCCAGCACTCTCATAGCGCACCACAGTAACTGGTGTGATAAAAAATTATATATTTTTGACGGCTCGACTCAAACAATTGGTGTCGATTCCGGGGGCTTAAAACGACGCTTCGATTCGTAGATTTTTAGAAGACAGCCCTACTTCACAACAGAATGTGTTGATGATTACTCAGTGAATTTACGGTACATGTGCTATCATTTTACTTCAACAACCTACTATCACCATCCTTCTTTCATGTTTCACTCTCCTGTTTCATTCACTGTCAAATAATAAATCTCTATACACACTTTAATATTGAAAGTAATTGAATCAATCAAGTCAAATTGAATTGCAGCCACATTACTTGTTAGCATGTTATCTCTCACTTTACTAATTAAAAGAAAAATCATAAATGTGCTATACAGTGGAACATTGTGGTATCTTGAATATTTACTAAATTACTGGTGCAATCCATTATTCTCTTTCAATGGCTCTGCAAGCCAACTCCTATTCCAACTTGTGGTCATTCCACAGCTAATTCATTTATATTTTTTGCTGGGGTTTGTAGGGAAGTAAATTACTGGGGCTGTAACCAATGGTGGACCCACCTATTTTTGTGTTTAATTGGCCATGTTGTCTCTGGAGTTAATTGGCTCTCTGAGTCCAGGTAGTTACTAAATGTTTGGCGGCATTAGAACCTCAGCACTTTTCCATTAATGGTGCGTGAAATGAAATGTTTGATACTGCAAATAAAATCAGTGATATTCAAGGATGTTATGGTTGGTAATGTGTTGAAACTGCCATTTAATGGGTCCTGGAAGATTGGGGTAGTGTCAGCCGGAACCGCCTGGGCCCTCTCCTGACACTGCTAGTTGCCTCTCCATTCCCTTAACGACTGTCTACACTGATTACACAGACCCCCAAAAGCTTAAAGCTGGAGAAACATGCTCTATTAGTAGTCCAATTAGAGTCATTAGCATATTCTACTTCATTCTGATCCAATGATTATGCTGCACAAAATATAAAGCTCCTATGGAGGAACACTAGAGTTGATAACAATGACTTCGTAATAAGATAAAATACTACGACACTCCCCCCACCCCACCCTCCCCCACCCTGCTATTTACAAAGTGTTATTTTACCAAGCATACCGAATGCTCTTTTGAAAATCTGTCACTAAACGAAACAGATGTTTTGGCCATTAATGCTCAAAGTTATGTTTTATTGGGTGTAGCAGTAGCTTGACTGCTTGTGTGTGTATGTGTGTGTGTGTACATGTGTTTAACAAAGTTCCATTTGTGTGTGTACTGGGCCTTTAATAATGATGATGTGCTCAGTACTGTTATTATGTTACTGTATGTGGTCTACATACAGTATACACTGTATGTTCAAAACCTGGCACCACCAACTCAAAAGCATGGTTGTGCAACCACACACTTTGAGGGCTGAGGCTAACTGTAATTCTGTGAGGGCTATAGTGATGTTTCTGTGACGGCCAACAAACACGGTCTTCCGTGTTTGTTTCTGAAACTTGCTCAATACAGTACTATGTACAGGCTACTGTACACAGAAACTGAGTATGTTTTGTACATTAAAAGACCTATGGTCTATGGATGAACGCTTGATACGTTTTATAAATCAAATAAATTGATATAATTTCTCAAGACAGTGTTGAATTGGATGGTGTGAATACTTACTGTAGTCAGTGCTCCGCTGACAGTCTTCTTCATAGAACACTGCCCCATAAACCTCTGTCATTACTGCTAAAATTATATTTTCGTCACGAAAAAGCATATCTATCGATTCATCTTCACAAATCTCCAATAATTATAGAGATTTAGTCTGACTGCACTGCCAATGGACACTCAGTAATGCATCCATCTGCGTGATGGCAATGACTTCTTATTGACATGACAAATGTGACAGTGATAAATGGTTAAAACAAAGCAGGGCTGTTGGCGAAGAATGACTGATAGATTTTAATAAGCAGAGCAGTGAGTGTGCCAGTATCAGGTCAGGATTGAAACAGGCCTTCAATTTACCTTTGCAAAGGTCATGTGTCTATTTCTTAAAAACGTAGTTAACTGTCATTTCTAGAAGGCAGCCTTTTGCAGAGTACTTACTGTACATGTTCACTTTAATGAATCAATTTGTGTAAAAAGAAGGAAAGAAAAGATTACACTACAATAACATCTCAAACCCAATATGTTTGGGATTGGGGCAGATGAAGCCTCATTCGTACTTTGCTGTACTATGATGTTGCATGCCGACATTAGCCAATCTACCAGCTCACAATTGCAAGCTTGTGCTATTTTCAGTGTGTTGCATCATCGTACAGTGGGGTATACTATAAATTAAGCATGGCTGTGTGTTGGGATGTTCTTTTTACCTTATACTAATCAAACAAATCAGAATCATGTGATGTACATGCATCTTACATGCTACAAGTCTACGCTCGTGGATGTTGTCATGGAAATGAATGCACACCGTAAGATTTATCACTTATGATTTACTGTATGGACCAGTTGTAATGAGATTTATTATTGTGTCAAGACATTGATGCCAATCACCCACAGACAAACCATAAATTAGTCTACATTCTACATCTTTACGCCGAACCTGTGTATCTAAAAACCATGCTGTCACACAATCCAGAAGCTTTTAAGTATCCTATGTGGAAGAAGATAAACTAGAAAAAACAAAAAGAAAGTTTAGATGATAAATCTTTTGCCACCATGTTTGATGCACTACTAATGTTTACAATAAAATCCTGAGTGTTAATTTACCCGAGGGTGTAAATGGATCTGAAAGGTTATGTTTCTACACTCAGTAATTTACAATGTGCCAATAGCCATGACCCTTATAATTTCCTAGATACAGTATGAGTCAGATTCCATTCATCTCAAAGAAGAAAATAAACCTACATCTACAAGTGTTGTGACTGTTGATACAGTAATTATCCAATCATTTTCTATTACACAAACTATAGGGCGAACTGGTCTCTTTCATTTAAAAAAAATCATTAATTAAACTTGCTTATAAATCAGATGTACTCGGCTATGAACCCTACCTATCTTTTGAATATGGAAAATGAATTCCTTTCCATGCCATTGATATCAATATTTTAATTTAACTTCAGTCTAGAATAAAAAGTTACATTGATGTTGGTGACATTGCTACTAGGCCAGTACATCATTGCACATTCAAAAGTCAATATGAATTGGACTTTACTGAATGTTGGCTACTGCATGAATTCCAAACATTTAAGTCTCCTAGAAATCCTCAATCCCCACCCATTTAGGTCTTTGAACTTGTGTTTTATATACAAATGGGGAGAGGTTGGGTTTAGCAGGAAAATAAGTTTGTGGGAGACATTCCTATCCAAACCATGTTATTTAGATAATCATGGATAAATCTATGCAGCTATAGTTTTCATGTTAACCTTTCATAATGTTAACCATTATGACTTCACTTCACTTTCAACAGACTTAAGATGGCAATGATTAATACTGTAACGCTACCGACAAGCATACGGTAAAGTGTCATTAGCAATTTTACTGTCGGCTACCCTAAAATCTGCCTGTATGGCCCAATGTAGTAAACCAAGAGTAAGATCTTTGTGTTGGGAATTAAAACAGACCACCACCTAAGCAATCTATTTTTCTTTGAGCTCCAAGTATGGGGGATTTGAGACAAAATGTAGGCAACTAAGGGGAATACACCCATTACCCCTAAATACCAACTACTCTTAATCCTCAAGTTGTTGCAGATCAGCAACGTATTTAAATAAAAAACGAAACAATTGAATAAATGAATACATAAATACAGTATATACAAAATAATGGTATCCAACTAAACACCTTTGCCAACGACATGCAGCAAGGAACACAAGTCTGCTGCTCTTTGTGATAAATATTCAGTTGGAGATGACTGGACAAGATAATGTGTCTTCAGAGGTTATCAGGGAGGCTGCCACATTTGGATATGTTTTATCAGAGTTTATCTGTTATCTGTTTAGCTAGTGGCTACCACATCAAAACATGTGAGATTTTCTCCAGAATGAATCAAAATGAGATTGTACTTTACAAAATCAATATGTCTTTACATAACCTTTATTGTGTAAGGGAGAGACAATGATGCACAATTCTGCCGTGCTTTTAAATGTTAATAGAGCATTCTATAAATACTTTAAAAATAGTAATGAGTGTTAATCATAATAAAATGTCTGGCTTGTTTGTATTAAAGAAATGTCAATTATGCCATACAAAGTAGTGTCATCAACATCAATATCTTGCATTATATGCCATCAATAAATTACGTACGCAAAGACCTAAAGGTTGAAAGCTAAAGGATATGAGATTACACACAACATCATATCCAATAAATGCCATTGCTATACCCCTGCTGATTTAGCTGATAAACGAGCATGCTGCTCCCCTGAATTTATTTCTACCGGTAAATAAATAAATGAGGTGCAGACACAAATAATATTCTTCTATCACCTACACATGGTGATAGAATAAAACTGTTATTAATGAAACACTCTACTGCCAACAACTTAGATTTATTCTATACCTTTTTGCCAATTAGGCCTTTGAAGGTGGGACCTCTTTTGAAAGAGGCTTTTAGATTAATCATATTATCTGTAGGTTCTGAAACAAGAACGCTTCTTGACCTCTTCTTCCATAAGAATCCATTATCTTAAACTATCACAGTAATCCTGGCTTTGGGAGGGGAGTGAGGGAAGCAAGAATCAAGCCTAATAGATAGCAAATAAGATTAATCTATGATCTAAGTGCCGATTACACTTGGACCTGCCCTTGAACACTCAGGTGTAACCTTGAGATCTGCATCCACTCTTGGCCAGCAATTGGATTGAAAGTCCCTTAAGGGCTTGGGCTGGTGGAGGGGCACTTTGCCAAGACCTCACCCCTGACAGATCAAAGGCCAAGCAGCTTAACCCTTACAAAACCATAGGTGTTAAATATCCATGGTAATGGTTAGCTATAACAAATCTATGAAAATCATGTATCCTTTTGACTGTTGCCATAGTATCTCGCACTCTATATACAGTAATAGGGTTGGTTGAAAGGCACAATCCATATATCAGCCAGGTATATATATATATATATATATATATATAACGTGTGTGTGCGTGTGTGCGTGTGTCTGTCCAGTGGAAACCACAAATAATGAAGTCATTCTAATGTGCTTTTATAATAATACTGGTTATACTAAAAAAACACATTCGTTTTTTACGTTTGTTTTTCTTTTACATACGTATAATAATACGTTTGATGGACATTATTCTCCCAGTGTTTTCTCTGAATAATTGTTCTGTGATGGACTGTTCATGTTTAACATATGGAGATCAATATGGGGGTCTTTCACTCACGGTTCAGATCTCCAACACGTAGACAAACACAGACTTGTGGATCGATGCTTCCCTCAGTTTGACTCTGAAGCTGACTATTTGATTAATCTGCCGGGGCAGCCAGGGAAGAGAGACCAGGCATACAACAGCTGATAGTTTCATGCCATTAGGATGGCTGGAGTAATGAAATTTCATTTAATTTGTCAGGGAGAGAGTGCTAATGTTAAAAAGCTTTTGGGTAATAAAAAAAAAGTCTTGAGAGATGTGAAGGAAAGCCTTAAGTAATTACTCTGTGTATCTTGGGTCCTCGTGGTGGAATATTTACATTACTGTCATGGAGGTCCTAAGAGTAATTAAATTAGTGAGGTGGGTAAGCTCTTTATTCTTGGATTTTTCCACCCTTTTGTGAAAGAATAGGCTAATATGTGGACAAAGCCACTTTTCTTCAAGATGGAATTGCTTTTCAGTACCACCATGGCATGCAGACTTAGTGAGTAACTGTTATTTTATAGCATATTAAGTGAATATCACCTTTACCCTTTTAAATCAGAGCTTGTGCATTATGTCAAACCATTGAAAAATACCAGATAGGCTTCAGCAAATCTATCAAGGCTGTCTTGGAGGTGTTGGTCAACATGTGTGCCACATCATGGCATTGTATTATTAATATCTTTGTTATTCATTTATTTGCTGTTTTGCTGGCAACATTTCAATTTTAGTTCATGTTTCTATATTTTGCCTGTTGATTTAAATTAGTTAATACATTGAACGTTAATGCTTGTGTGTGACTTTTCAAAATGAAATAATATGCTAAAGAAATACTGTTTGCATCTAGGACATTACATCCGGCACGGTTGGTAAGTTGAGAATGTCAACTGCGTACGATGAGATAGTGTTAGTGTTGAAATAATGAATGGTGGAACATGGTTAAGCTTGGGGCCATTCCAGTTTACATTCCAAGGGTACAGGCTCTTTGATGGTGTTAAAAAAGGTCTTCAGAACAAAATAACCATAAATCCAGCAAGCTGTGTGTTGTGTCTGACATCTCTATCAGGGTATATCAGCATCCTTTCTCACTCCATTCGAGTCTTACCAAGACAGATGTGTGAAAGGGCCTGGAAATGTATCTGACCGCTGGCTTACTCTAATGAATAACTTCCACTTTAGGTCTTGCAATGTAAGCAGAAAATCCACCTTGCAGGCGCTGGAGCCCTGTCATGAATCTAACCCGACAGCCGACATAATATAAAGGCGACAACACTTGTATGACTTCCATTTTCTTTGCTTTCTATTGATTTTCAGTTAATAACGGAGGGAAATACTAAACGTCCGTGCTGAGTACCTAATAAATCCTGTCTGAGCTTTTTTATTGAGGAGAATTTAATAAAAGCACTGGGCTAGGCATGGGGATTTGTCTCCGGTGAGAGAAGACAAAAAAAAAGGGGAAAAAAAGAAAAGAGAGGGGGAAAAAAAACTGGGATGAGTGGGGAAGAGTACAGTAAATGCAGAGTCTAAAAACTCATTCATTAGGTCTGCATTTTCTAGAACCATTTATCCATCTATTTTATGCCTGTCTACTTAACACTGTCTTAACTGTTCATATTTATAAGGGATTGATTTGCTGGTGGGTGGGGTTGCGGGATCCGTGTCACTGCTTTTGATACCCCCCCCCCCCCCCCATCATCTCCAGTGGGGATATATATGTTTTATCCCTGCTTCTGGTCAGACTGAATGACATATGTAGACTGTCTGATATACTGTACAGTATTTCATATTTATGTTTGGTAATAACAATGTTTACCACATTAACCCTGTCATCTGTATTTTGAGCAAACTTTTCACATTTGGCAGAATGTGTCAACATTTTTATTAGCTTTTTTCCCAAATAAAAATAAAATGCGGAAATAGCAGATCTACACGCTAACAAGGGCACGTACCTTTTAGGCGAAGCCCGAACTGGCGAAGTGGGGAAATGTCCGATACCGTAGCGATCTGGCGAACGTCTTCTGGACAGGGCGTTTATCGTGCGCTTGCCCAGGCCTTACGGCCTGGGCATAAATATAACGATTGCATTCACCACGGCTTCGTAACTCGCGCGGCGCTCCGCCGGCCGCGCGGCCCTGGCCCGCTCTTCGCGGCCACTCGCGCCTGCGGCGCTCGGGGGCGAAGAGCAGGACCAAGGTCCGCTGGCCTTCGCGCCGCTTGCAGTGTCGTGGACAATCGATTCGCCAGATCGCTACGGTAGGAGACAAATCCCCACTTCGCCAGTTCGGGCTTCGCCAGAACAGGACTTTCCCCGCTAACAACACGTCACATCATGACACACTGTGAGCTTGTAGATCTTCTCTGTTTGTCATATGATAAAGTATGTATACAGTAGGCCTTAACAGAGTAGTTCACCCCCAAAATGATATAATGTAATAATATGTTTAGTTTTTTTGTCACATTCCGGATGGGGACCCAAATGCATTTGGGTCCCCATCTGGAATCAATGGGGGTAAATTTATTGTAATCAAATTCAATAGAAAACAAAAGTCATTTTGAGGGTGAACTACTCCTATAAGTGATTAACAACATTTCCCACTTTTTTAGTTTTTATATATCATCTCAAAATATGTAATTAAGATTATATTTTTTGTCATTGACAAATACAGTGCAAGGCTTTGCACACAATAGTGTTGCATATGCATATACAGTAGTGTTCCTTTTTGAATGTACCTCCTGCACAGTCAAATCCCTATTGTTAAATTAACACTGGGGGCTTTTGCTGTGTGAGAAGGTTGTCCATGTTGGGTTCAAAGGGGCATGAACCTCTCTTACTAATCTACTCCTATCAAACACAAACAGCACAAATGTCTCCTCAAGTCCCTGGGAGCTGGAGTGATAGGGTTTAATGTTATTAACAAGTAACTAATGACAGGCTGGGGAACAGGAAGACAATGAGCAAGCAAACATCTGCCCTTAGGGTTGGGGAAAACATATTTTCTCCATCGCTGTCTTTTTATAAGCATGAAAAGCATTCAATTAACTCACATTTCCATGTGATTACATTGATGGCTAAATGGAAAATGTCTATTTTAATTTATATCACAGTACTGTACCACTACCTCTTATATCACCCTTAGGTAGGTACTGACCCTGTTAGTGACAGAGGTTGAACATGAAAGGAAATAAACTGAGATGGGTCATATGAAAGTAATATCTAAGCTATGTAAACAAGGAGTGTGCTGGGATATAGAGGGGTCGATTGAGCCAAAGGTCTCTACGAGGGCTAATTGGGTGCCTTTTAATACAATTTGGAGTCCAGTGCAGAACATTTACGCAGACAATATAAAGGATTAATACAAACATAACATCTGAAGTCAGGGTTCATAAATGCTTACAGGTTCACGTCCATGTTCAGCACCAGTACTTCTATGTCAGTGGTCACTGAGTTCTTGACCACTAATCCTAATGTTTTATGTCCTTGTCTCTCTCTCTCCTGGTGGAAAGTGGTAATTGGAATAATGTCCGGACTACAATAAAGATGGTGGCGCATAGTGTCTAATCCTGTGTGCCTTCTGCTTCAAATAACTTGTCAACCAGAGCCTAAATTACTCATTGGAAGCGCAAGGAGACGAAAAACACACAGAATGTACGCCTGATGACACTTCCACATTTTGCAGAAAATACACAGATGACATATAGAGATGTTTTCTCCACAGTATTTGTTTTATGAGATTTGCTCTGGACACGCACGCACGGTCGCACGCACGCACGCACGCACGCACGCACGCACGCACGCACGCACGCACGCACACACACACACACAGACCATATAGATTCAGTTAAGTAAATTACTCATCAACATTTACTCATGATTAAATGTTGAGGTTTGATCACTAATTATTGTCACAATAGATGGGTCTACTTTTTACTATTATGATTAAACAGAGATCTAGTTGCTGCTACTTAAGCAGTGCAACACACAACCATGGAGGCTGTGGTGGAAGATCTTTCTTCACAATCAAAGAACTGTAACACCGGACCCAATTCTGCTATAATTATCTAGCCTCTAGCTTCATGCTCATTTGTTACAGTAGTTAGCTACTCTTATTACAACCTCTGAAAATCTCTTACAGGTGTCGTATTCTCTGTATTAGTTAATGATATCCATGATGCTCATTCCATGTGGTGCTCTTGTTTTGTCATTAGCATTTATATGTCATTAATTTCATGATGAGACAACTCATCAATTTAAAAAAGAGTAACATCTAGGATTAGCACTTTAAACTACATGCAGCTGCATATACAATCTTCATTGTTAATTGAACCATTTGCAATACTGCACAAATACAAGCAGAAAGGGTACATTTGGTTACAGTCGAAATTCAGAAACGTACTGTACTTCTCATAGGTACGATGAATACGACGATGCGTACACTTAAAAGCTACACAAGACGTGATTTTCATGTGATGTTGCATTCTGGAATGTGTCACCTGAAAACAACACCATGCAAGCATGATGTGTGTTACAGAGAAGGTTTCTTTAGCAGGCAACACCAGTATAAAGCTGTCCTCCTGGATTTGTGTTCTCTTCTGCTCTATCTTTTACAGTATAATATAGTAGGCAACTAGGTTATAGTTTCAAATCTATCTCTATGTGGGTTTATTACCTCCACTGGTGTATAAAAGCACACGTTGACTATTCACCAGGGACGCAGCACACGTTTGTCATTTGTGTTTGTGTACAGACATGGAGTATGTTTCAGGCTTCAGAGAGTTACATTTACACAGGATTTGACTACTACATAGCTTTCTATCTACCCTTTGCAATTGTGGTTTTACAGATGTAGAATGTCAATGTAATTGATAATGCAAATAAAATCGCATCATAGGTTACCTTACAAAACCTTGACTCTTCTGCATTTCCCATGGAGATAAATGTTCAATTTAATTCCTTCCTGACGGCCAGTGGCAGACAACAGAGACGGTTGATTATCATCCTCACGCTCTGCTCAGGTTGACAACACATGTAAACAGACTTAAGTGCTGATCACATACTGATTTTGTGTGACCGCTCCTTGTAATGCGCACTAGCTTTAGTAGCCTACAGTGCAGACTTCATTTTCTCACCACTGACCTTACCAAGTCTAGTGGCTGCAGAGGTTTTGGCTACACTAATATATGGCTCCATGTCATACTATGGTCAACTGATGTTCTCTGCTGAGTGTAAGCTTTCAGGGCTGTAGCATCATCCCTTTCACAATGAGGCAGGACAGGCTATATTATGTGGAGAGCCTTATGTTTTCTGGGGACTTAATTCCATGTGCCTGTTAAAGAGGTGGTGCCATAGTTTTGTACTTTTTCTGTTTTTCATGTGTCTAGGGTTGAAAGTACATCATTGGACACCCTGGTGTGGTTTTTATGAGCAATTATGTATTCTCTTGGTATTTGTTTGTTTTCTCTTGGAGGCTGCCACCTTGTGGTCAAAAGTGTCAGTTAAAAAACACAGATACTTTTACATCGCAAAATCAACTCCTCCCCTAATTACCATTCACCCAACACTGTGTGGTGTGGCTAACTTCAGCTGGGTCACCACCCACCATGACATCCATGCATACCTAATGATCTGGGGGTGTGGCCAAGTAAAAACCCAATTTTAACTCTTTCTGTATACTTTTTGGGAAAAAAATCTTCCTCCTAGTATATAATCATAATACGTGATAATCATGTTTTAGAGGGGGGAAAAATCATGGCACGACCTCTTTAACTAGGATCTCAGAACTTGTTTTGCTTTTCAGTGTCTGTCCTACCAATTCACAATTGTGCCTTTCGGACTGTCACTGATGTCCCAAGTGTTTACCAGATGCATGAATGCAGCCCGGCCCCCCTGGGTCTGCAAGGCGTAAACATCCTTTCCCTATTTGGCCAACTGGCTGATCTGAACATAGCTCTGGCCCTCTCCTCTGTCAAGTCGCTTGACCTGTTGGTCAACTGTGAAAAAGATCTTTTTCACCCTGAGCTAGCAGATACCTTTCAGACTCCAATTCTGTATCAGCTTGCCTACTGTATCTGTGGAGCACACAGTTCTTCTCGAACATTTTCGAAATATGTGGCTGAAGCTACAGAGCAGGCTGATGGCGCCTGTGCTTGCTCCAAATGTCTCAACATCTTTCATTTGGACCTAGGGTGGCACAGGGGGTTCAGCGTCAGGGTGTTGCAAGGCTCCACTAATGCAAGTGCAGGTATTGTATGACAAATAGCATGCCACTGGAGTGGACTTAGTGCTGTCAAGTACTGCCTCTCTTCATGGCTAGGGGCAGTTTTTGCTTTTAGTTTTTTGCTTATTAATAGTCCTTATTATCAGTGTACTGGAACTGTGGATAAATCCTGTAGATTCATCTGTTTGCGTCATCACTAACAATTGTCACTGCATGGTTTTCACTCTTGGAACCCAGTGTGGCAGTGCCCCACTCGGCATTGACGCCCGGCCCATGCCGGGCCATAGAAGCTGTTACAATATGTGACTCAGCGTGACTGAG
Source organism: Nannobrachium achirus (assembly GCF_963921795.1). NCBI lineage: Eukaryota > Metazoa > Chordata > Actinopteri > Myctophiformes > Myctophidae > Nannobrachium > Nannobrachium achirus. The sequence goes on from NC_137820.1 coordinate 19,687,729, forward strand.
GGGCAGTCATTTCGGAAGGCAGGGTTTTTCACTACTGCTAATATGATTTTTTTTAAATGAAAAAAGCCACAAATGCATCTCAAAATATCTAGGCTATATTTCACTTAAACGCCAGAGCTTAACTCTGCATGTAAATAAGACTTTTTTTAATTAATGTGAGAGATCGTCAGGTCATTTACAGGTTAGACATTTATTTAGAACATGAATATCCCAAAAGTAGTATTTCAGCATGGCATCATTCTATAAGCCATATCTTAAAAACTGTTGGGTCAATCTCCACAACCAATATATCATTTTGTAGCTATGATCCCCAGCCTTAAAATGAAATTAAAATGAGAAAAAATGCAATGACTAGCCGTCAGCCGCGCTGGGACACATATATGCCTTTTGCCAGTCACCCTCATGAGAACCACATTCCACAGGATTGATGGGGAAGTCTGTGAAGTGTGTCCTTTGGCCTAGTAGTCTGTGTTTTTGGAGCATGCTTTCACTGGATGTGGCTAAATTGCAGTGCATGATCAAAATGGCTAGCCAAATCATTGGCATCAATATGACAAGCTTTACACTGACAGGATTAAAAAGACTGAACAATAATCCTTATAATCATGTTATCTGTACAATTGATTGTTGTCTGTCATTGTGTGCATTTTAACACTTATGTTGCAATGATTTTTTCTCTTCAATGTCTCGCGTTGCCATGGTTACCAATAGACTTCCATGTAATTGTGCAATTGTGTAAAAAGTGCACGCCCCTGCCTAGATGATGCACCACGTGTGTAGATGCTGTTCACAGCTTTCAAACAAAAAAATCCGCTTGGAAATCCATTCAGGCATTCATGATTTATCAGCCATTATGTTTTCTTCAGATGTAAACAAACATGGCTGCCATGTTTGAAAGAATGAGTTGGTATGGGGGTTAAACATGCAATTTCGCGATCGCGATCATGCCTAATACATTTCTGGAGGTCCAAAAAAAAAAATTGAAAAAAAAAATTGAAAAAAGTTTTTTTTTTTTTTCCAAAAACGGCCCAAACTCGGGAAACTCGGGGTTGGCACAGCGGTAGTACCAATACAAACTCGGGAAACTCGGGGTTGGCACCATATGTGTTAATACATTGACCATATGAAATTCCTCTGGGCATAACAAAGTTGAACGTGACATTGATTCCTGCTGGCAGTTACCTCAGAAGTGTTTGAGTGAAATCCATGCCTTCGTAGTTGGTCATTCTGTCAATTGAGAAATGTATCTGAACAGTTTGATCCCCACCATCCTTGGGGGAGAAGAGGGCAAATACAGTATGGCCTGTAGGGCTCTCAGACCAACTTTTTTCTATGCCACCTTTGTAGGGGTCTGGCTCTCTCTAGGCACAGGGATTCCGACTGGGATGTACTGGAGACTATTAAACAACTCCCTGAACTGAACACTGCCATTCCATCATGAATGGGCACTGTTAACTAAATTATTAAGTTAAATAAATATGGATATGGTTAAATCCATAACCAAAATAAGACAGAGACGAGCCAAAGGACAATCAATAAATTGCTGTACTGAAGAGAGTCAGACAAGGAAGACAAACAGTGAGCTTACCATCCTAGTGGCAGCTTGGTAATTCTCTCTTCCCAAAATGGAAGTTAACATACAGTATATAAAGAGTACAGTATAATGACAGTAAGATCGTGGGACTCATTGATTCGTTCCCATATCAAAACAAGAAGACAGAGACACGTAGTGTTGGTAACTTTCCACTAGTGACATACAGTATAACCAAAACATGATTTCGTAGTCAGGGCAACCAAAGTTGCCATGACCTGTAATCCACTAGCCTGAACTTACATTACGACCAAAACATGGTCTCCTATACTGTAAGTTCAAACAGTATTTCATAATATAACCTTATATGATCATATGAGCCTCACACACAAATCATACAATTATGTATCATAATTCATATCTATCAGGCACTTTGTTCAGATTTTGTAGGTACAATTGTGGCATCCGACTGCATCTTGTCATTGACAGTCCTTCCTGTGGCTTTGACAATTTGCCAGTCGGTGTGAATGGCATTCCTCGTGGCATTCCTGGCATTAATCATCCACATGAAACAAAATCAATGTAACACAACTTTGATTATTACCAATTACCATTATAATTGATGCCAAAAATCTGCATTCTCTTAATCTTTTTTAAGGAAGTCTGATTCTAGCACAGGCATTGACACGAAGGCTTGCCCACCTGCCCCTGCAGGTAAATAAAACTTTCGGGCAGGAGAAGATGCTTTCAGGTTTCCCGACCGGACAAGTTTACAATTTACAGTTTAGGCATTTAGCAGACGCTTTTAATCCAAAGCGACTTACAATAAGCAGATACAAAAACATCACAAGATAATATGTCAGTACATCAACAGCAATATAACAAGTGCAAATGGATATCTATCTAGAAAAAAAACACAATATAATCAAAGTTCTAAAAACCTAAAAACAAATGCTAACTAGCTTCATGTATGGCAATTGATTTTCTGTAGTGCTAAAGGTTTAGGTGGAGTCTGAAGAGGTGAGTCTTCAGTCCACGGCGAAAGCTAGCGAGTGAGTCCGTTGTTCTAAGTGCGACAGGGAGTTTATTCCACAACTTGGGGGCCAGGAGGGCAAACTGTCTCGGACGAGTGGATTTTTGCCCTGGAGTTTTTTAGCGAGGGTTCTGTCAGCATCCCTGTGTTGGCTGATCTAAGTGAACGGGTGGGGGTGTAGGGGTTGATCAGGTCTTGGAGGTATGGAGGAGCCATACCTTTGGCTGCTTTGAAGGTCAGCATCAGTGTTTTGTATTCAGTGCGGGCCGCAACCGGGAGCCAGTGGAGGCTGCGGAGAAGGGGAGAGACATGTGAGAACTTAGGCTGGTTGAAGACCAGTCGTGCCGCGGCGTTTTGGATCAGTTGGAGAGGTTTAAGTGCACATGCCGGAGACCAGTGAGGAGAGAGTTACAATAGTCAAGTTTTGATATGACAGATGTCTGAATGAGGAGCTGGGCTGCCTCCTGGGTGAGGAAGGGTCTGATTTTACGGATCTTGTAGAGTGTGAACCTACAGGATCGGGTGATGCAATGTGTGCCTTGAATGATAGCTGGCTGTCCAGGACCACACCAAGGTTTCTAGCAGTAGGAACTGAAGTCACCAATGCATTATCTATGGAAATAGTGAGATCTTGCATGGGGCAAGACTTAGCTGGGAAGAAGAGTAGCTCCGTCTTGTCCGGGTTCAGCTTGAGGTGGTGGGCTGACATCCACTGTGAGATGTCGGCCAGACATGCTGCAATGCGTTCTTCCACCTGGGTGGCAGAAGGGGGGAAGGACAAAAACAGTTGAGTGTCATCAGCATAGCAGTGATAGGATAGATTGTGAGCAGAGATTACAGTACCAAGGGATTTAGTGTACAGGGAGAAAAGCAGAGGGCCAAGTACGGATCCCTGGGGGACTCCGTTTGGAGGGTTCGGGTTCTCAAGTGCTCGCTTGAGAGGGGATGCAACCGTCTATAAACACAACGCGAGATAACTAAACACCTGAACGCGGTCAGCGAAGAGCGGGCCAGGGCCGCCGCGCGAGTTACGAAGCCGTGGTGAATGCAATCGTTATATTTATGCCCAGGCCGTAAGGCCTGGGCAAGCCCACGATAAACACCCTGTCCAAGCGACTACAATGGAGCGCTCCCTAGCTCCGCTTCAGCCAATCAAAAGCTTCGGTGGGCGGGGTTTCCCTGGAGCTCGGGTGTCATTTCCAATCACGCGTCACTGGCCACAGAGCCTCACAGCCAGAGAAATCAACAAGGAAGTGAATTGGTCTCCGTTGATGTTAACGCGTAATGGATTTTTTACAACATCACCGCGGAAAATGTGTTTACAGTACACGGCGGCGCGACCCCTCATCAGCTTCAACAAGGTAAACGAACGAACGAACGAACGCGAACGAGCGCCGTATTGGCGCGGAGGTCTCTTGAGAATTGGGGCGAACAGGAACGTCCAAAGCAGTATAAGAGTTAAAGGAGTAGTTCACCCCCAAAATGACTTTTTTTCTATTGATTACTCAGGCCATGGAGAGTAGAGTTCAATAATATTTTTTGGTTTTTGTCACATTCCTAAGACAAAAATGTGATAACAATAAATTTAGCCCCATTGATTCCGGATGGTGACCCGTTTCGAAACGGGTCACCATCCGGAATCAATGGGGCTAAATTTACTCGAATCAAAATTTTGTCTTAGGAATGTGACAAAAACCTAAAAATATTATCGAACTCTACTCTCCATGGCCTGGGTAATCAATAGAAAAAAAAACATTTTGGGGGCTAACTACTCCTTTAAGAATACTAAGACATCACAGACTGATAAGCCAACTGTAAGCCAACTGAAAACCACATTTCTCAAATAATATCCACCAGCCAGCTAGACAGTGATGTTGGTTCACTAAACATTACATTTTAGTTCATTGGATGTCCTGCATACCTGTATGTACAATGTTTTACAACAAAATGTGTTACTTTTCCAATCTTTTATGAAATGAGGGAGGCAGCGAGGCCTAGAGGGCTTATGAATCTCTAGGTGAATGAGTTCCTGCGGCGAGCAGCCAGTGGCCTCGCACGCCGTCCGAGTAGGCAAGCCATGGTGGTCGATACAGTTCCTGTTAAATAAAACAAGCACTCCTTTCCCCTGTCGTAGCCAATCACAGTACACCCTGTCATGCTAACAAAACACCCTATTTCCCTCCCTATCCCTAATTTCCCCTCTGGGCGACGGAATCAAAAGCTGCTCCAGAACCACTGGAGTTGTTTGACAAAAACATTTTCAAATTGGCCACTGTAAACTGTTGTCTGTAAGACAATACATGACATATTTAGTAAACTAGAAGCTGGGCCGCCCTTTGGGCGGCCCAGCGTCTAGTCGGCGACCTGGCCAACTCGGGAACGATGTAAATAGGGAATGAATGCCCCGCCCTTTAATGCAAACCCCATTATACCTGTTGTCATAGGACCCGTTTTGACCATCTGTTTGCCTGTGTCCATTTATGCCCATATATGGAGATATCTGTTATCTGTCTGTCTGTCTGTCAGCGTCCATTTTATGTCCATATATGGAGATCACTGCAGATATAGTTCTGGGTCCATTGTATGCCCATATATGCCCATATATGGAGATATCTGTCTATTTGCGTCCATTTCATGCCCATATATGGAGATCTCTGTATCTGTCTGTCTGTCTGTGTCCCTTTATGCCCGTATATGGAGATCTTTGTGATTCTGCGTAAATTTTATGCCCATATATGCCATTTGCGTCCATTTTATGCCCATTTATGGAGATCTCTGTATCCGTCTGTCTGTGTCCCTTTATGCCCTTTTATGCCCATATATGCTATATATGGAGATATTCAGAGATTTTTTGTTGACTCATGTGGCGTACGTGATGTCAGAGCCTTTTATGAGTGATGTCACAATGAGTCAGCGCTTGCGCCGATTTCCTCCGGAACAGCCTGATGTCAACAATCAGCTCCGCATAAGGATATTCCGAACGTTTCGGGCCGGTTTCGGAAAACCGCGCGTCGGGTCGGGTCGAGGCCCAGCACTGCACTCCGTGCCGCGGCGGGGAACGCGCGTGCCGAATCTGAAGCCGGTGGGACGAACGGTTCTCGAGATACGCGGATTACAGACACACAGACAGACAGACAGACACACACGCAGAGACTTCTCGCATTTATAGATAGAGATTATAATTATTTTAATACTGTAGATAAGCCTGGCCTCTAGGCAGCATTATAATTACGGGGGTATAAAATTACTCTGACAGGGCATTGACTGTTTTGCTCCCCTTTGGACCGGTCTTTTATTCAAGAAGTGGACCCCCTTCAGCCTACTTGGTCCTAACCTGACTTATATAAAGAACTGTATAAAGTGTGTAGATGATAATCATCCAGCAATTCACAATTCACAATTGTAACTTATATTTTATTTGTCCTTTGGGAAATAGTCACATTAAATAAAGTGTACTACTTGTATTTGAACAATCTCAACAGCATGTAGCCTTTTGTCACCTATTACAGTAGCTAGCTTTGTGTTTCTACTTTGTTCTAGTTCCAGCTAACGGTCGTATTATCATTCAGGTATTGATTTGTTAGCATGTTGACAACCTAGTGAAGACACTTTTTTTTTCATGGTGTAATTTTATCACTGGTGTATAATAATTATATAACCCCCAAACCAACTTTAAGATCTTATAGAAACTATCATTCAAGTCACACTGTTGGTGTTTGTCTGAAAACATAATTATAACTGTGACAGACACAGGTTTTAATAGTTTTCAAATGTAAACACCACTACTTGTGCTTTGAGATGATTTGCTCCCTTGGTCATGCCTACCATCTACGTGGTATTTGCTGAAAAATAAAGTATTTCACATGAACATCTCACCACACATACGTATGCGTTGAAAAGTTAATTAAGAAGGCATGTCAATCCAGTTGTCAAGTGTTTACTGAAGCTAATCACTAAATATGGATGTAATGAACATTTAATTTGTGTAAATCTGCCTGTTTAGAAAAAGAAAATACTGCACATAATTTCAGTTGTATATGCTGTTTGGCATTTGATTAAAAAGGCATTTCTCATTACCAACTTATTGTTATAGTTTCACTAATTTCCCAAGAATACATTTGTAATGGTCTAAAGTCAAACAACCCTAATTGAGTTTAAATGTTCTGCAAATTGTGAAAGATTAGTATTTTTCCTTTCAATACAAATGTTGATCTTCTTTCCAGTGCAAATAAAGAAGTGTGTTTTATATGATGGTTTTATTTACCCCTACAATATATTACAGAGTTCTTCATGGTTTACATTCCTTTCCATGGTTATTATAATGGTGTTGTATGCATTAGCAGATCTACAAGCTCGGTGCAGCATGTTGTGAGCTTGCAGCTATTTGTTAGCTTGCAGTTATTTCAGTACGACAAAATATAATTCAGTCTTCACTACCCTTTCACTGTAAAAGAAAAAGTCACTCAAGGTCAAGCCATTAAAGGTCTACCCTTGCACCACTGGGTATGTTTTCTCACAATAGAAAGCAAGAATAAGAGATTAGCAGACAATTGATTCAGGGGAAGAGGGAAACTGGGTTTGCAGACATGATAACCTGCACAGGTCAAGTATCAACATCAGCAATGATTAATATAATCTGCAATTACTATTTGATGCCAACTCTGAATGAATGAGCAGGTAGTGTTTGAATAAAAGCATCTAAAGTTATAAAAGCAAAGCATCAAGAAAAGTTTAATAGCATGCACCTCGTTTTATATGTAGTTTTTCCTGGCTAGTGATAAGTAGAGCAGTGGTTTCCAACCGTTTTTAGGACTGAGGCAGACTTTGGGAAACCAAAATATATGATTCTTTGAAAATGTCAGCCAGTTAACATAACCTTTCTATTGCTGTTGGCTTCTATCAAATTTTGAGGTTTTCTAAGGGTAAATTATGGTTAAATATATGATTTTTGTGTAACCTTTTTTCTTTTTACATTTGTGCAAAAATCTTAAGGCCCAGTTTGGTTCATTTCATTCTGCAGCACCCCACTGGCTGAGAGACCTTGGCCTACATTCTTTATATCTTTGTTTATGAAGTCTTACAGTAGTGTTCACAAGCACTCTGAAGAGAGGGACAACAGGTCAAATCCTGATCTGCATAGGGAGCAATGTCTCAAGTAATTGAGTCAAGACATTTTAATAATCCAAGGTACAAACATCAAGTACATCAGCTTATGGGACCCACAAACATATGGTAATTAACTTTTACTGCGCTGATATATCACCTTACATACACAAACGCACTCACTCACGCTCATATTCGAACGCGCGCACACACACACACACACACACACACACACACACACACACACACACACACACACACACACACACACACACACACACACACACACACACACACACGCATTACCTTATTGCAAGAGAAGAATAATTTGCTTGATTGGAAACAGCTTTTAAAGACTGCTGAGGTCCAGGACCTCCACGGGGTCCTCTCATTCGCTTCATCATGAGCAACACACAAACTGGTGTCTATGAACATTTCACACAACACATTATCAAGTTCAGGTTCCCGAGTGACCGCATATTTTTAACCACTTAAGCCCTATATACTACTTTTATTGCAAAAATGGCTAATCTAATCCTCAAAACGTGATACAACACGATACGTTTTGAGCATGTAAATCAGTTATTTTGGACATTATTTAAAGTTTTGGACAATTTTGTGACAGTGTTTGACAATTCTTTTATACATATCCAAAATTGGAACGCCAGGTTTAAAGTGGTTAAGCCCTAAGTGTGATACTACACATTTAAAAGGGAAAAACCTACATACTTATGAATCATGTAAACATAACTGTAAACATTTAGCATCAAATAAAGGCTACAGTACATTCGCTGTGCACTGTGTGCTGGCTACTAACTTTCACTAGTAATGATAATTACTAGGGGTGTAACGATACATTTTAACAGCGATACGATACGCATCACGATACACGGTTAACGATACGATACATGGACAATATTGGTTCATTCATGGCGATACGATACGATTTGATTCAATGATTTAAAATCGATATAGTAACTATTTAGCAAAGAAATCAAATATCTGTAAAACATGTACAAAATCTATTATTATGGAAGTAAAAGCTGTGATTATCTAGCAAATACATGGACATTATATTTCAACACATATGGACAAACCCACTCCTTAACATGAACACAGAGAGTACACACATTTATCGATAGACCAAGAGTAGCTATATGGAATGGAAAGGTATTTAGACCCCTCTTTTTCATTTCCACCTCTTAAAATTGCTAAATACAAGGCACAAATAGCCTACTTAGTCTCCATACAATCAATTATTTGCATTGTAAAACGATTCGATACCGATTACCGCATTTTAAAAAGATACGATACGATACAAAGCCGAAACGGTACGATATTTTGCTTTTGCAAACGATGTAGTAGATCATTGCAAATTAAAATCGATTTTTCGATTCAGTTACTATATTGTTACACCCCTAATAATTACTTTACTTGGAACAGTCTTATATCAGAAGTGTTGCCCTGTGATACCCTGTAAAATAATCTGTGTTCATTTAAAAGGATTTAAAAGGATTTTACTGTGTAAATAGGGTACATACTCTGTAGGGGTTTTAGTTGATTGTATGGGAGAGCGTGTGTCTGTTCACTTTTAATAAGCCAAGCAAGCCGCACAACAGTTTCCTGTGTTTGTGGGCCACTAGTGCCAGACCTTCTCCCGCTACTCAGTTGCTATTATTCTGTCAAGAGCTGCTGTGTTTTCCTGAGGAAAGGAAGTTATTTCATTTCCAGCTTTTGTCTGTGTCTGAATGTGAGCGACGCTCTTTCAGCAATATTCGCTTGCCTCAACTCCCTTCTCCATCCTAACCAAAATATACACCTCTGCTTTTGCCTATAACTCTTGTTGGTCCCAGAAAAAAGCAACTTCCTCAATTGGTGTAATTCCCCACACTAGATTTTCAGCAGTTGTTTCTCCTAGCTTCAGCGGATTCTTATCTGAGCCTTTCCATCAGCTGCACAGACCGCTGCCAGCAGATTCATTGCAAGGAGGGGGTATAGGCAATAAACTAGATGGCACATCTACCTACACTAAAGAAAGTGCATAAAAACACATTTGTTTTGGGGACAACAGCTGTATAACATTTTAACCTGGGGAAAACTGTTTAAAAACCACATGTTAATAGTAGGGCTGTCACGATATGACATTTTACATGACGATTAATTGTCACTCAAATAATTGGCGATTAACGATTTAATTGTGTTTTTGTTGTTGATAATTACATTTCTGTTTGGCTTTTAGGCTTTGAAGTTGTACATGGTAGATATGACACATAACCTAAATATACAAAGAAATTACTGACATATTTGACAACTTACTACTTAAAAAATAACTTTGATAGTGGAAATAGCCGATCTACAAGCTCACAACGCGTCGCGATGCGTTGTGAGCTTGTAGATCTGCTATTTCCACTATGTCGGACATTTTTCAACATTCACGATTATGACGATTATGACAAAATAATTGCGATAATGTCAAATAATAAAGCAATAAGCCACAAGAGGCGAGTGGTTACCGGGGGAGTATACACCGGCTGAGAGGCGTTGGGAAACACGAGGCGCAGCCGAGTGTTTCCGACCCTCTCAGCCGGTGTATACTCCCCCGGTAACCACAAGCCTCGCGTGGCTTATTGCTTTTCTAAAACGGTCACAACAATTGCAACATGAAAATCATAGCATTGCATTATTTAAAGAAAAAAGTACACTTCTCCGCCACCAGGAAGAGACATTTCCTTGCGTTTACCAGTCACATCCAGGAATGGAACTTACGGAAGCCAGTGTGTGTTTACAAAGTCACGTCATTCTTTTTGCCAAAAAAATAGGGAAACAACACTTGTGTTAGATCAGTCTCATGTTAAGAAGTTAAGAACCATATTCGATCCATACACATGTTTATTTTCATCCAGATTTAGCTGCTATGTGGGTGAACAAAACATCAAAAACGCTAGCATAGCAACCTATGCTAAACAGCCGAGTGGTGCCTGGAGAATAGAGGGCGCTTGTTGCCTTTACAAGCCCCGCCCGGAGCCATTCAGTCACTGTCCTATGCATGTGGGCGGTGCTTAGAAGCACCCGCACGGCAGCATTTGAGAGGAAATCAAACGCTCGCTTCTCTAGTTCAGCCTCACGGCACAGTGGAAAGAAATAACGCACCTGGCTTTGATATAAACTGATTCAAGGTGTGGGTTACAGTCTCAGGTATACCATGGCAACCAGCCAATCAAAATCAAGGAATGGAACTAGCCGTTTTAGAATCACGATTAGACGATTATGTAATAATTGTGACAGCCCTAGTTAATAGCCCACTTTGCAGACTTTTTCAACCTAGCCCTTCGTTAGCATTGTGTAATACTGTATGGTATGGTATAATTTTATTTCGGTTTTCAAAATACAATGTTTAAAAAGAAACATTTAAAACAATAACAATTTAAAATAAATACGCAACAATGTTGCCGAAAAGGAGTTAGGCTGAAGCCGCAGCTTATGGTGCCTACCCTTTATGTCTCTTCATCTTACATCAGAAACTAAATATTTGATACTTCCAAAAACAAACAATACAAGGACAAAACTAAATATATATATAAAAAAAATATATATATATATATATATACATATATATAATATGTATAAAAGAAAAGATGTTATGCATATCCAACTTGAACAAGTATTTTATAAATTCAACGTTTTATATGTATTTACTATATTATCTTTATAAGTTTTCTTGAACTGGTACAATGAACTGCACATTTTTAGGTCGTTTTCACAACTATTCCATATTTCCTGTGCCCTGACTGATGTACATTGCTTCTTGTAATGGCAATGCGACACATGGATTGTCCCGTTAGCTTACTCCTCTTTACTTTAAGTTCAGATTCACCACTATATTTTTCAATTACTATGATCACAAAGTCATAGTAATCATCATTGTTATCAATTGCCTTGCTAATTCCTATGACCTGCATTAATGCATTATTCTCAGGATCATAGTCTGTTTGTCCCCATCCCGCAAGTAACTTGGTTAATGTTAACTAGCCTACAGCCCCCTGCGGGGGCCTGGCCCCTTTGTGTGTGTGCCTGTTAGTCCCCCTTGGTGTGAAGCAGACAGACTGTGATGTTGCTCTCTCTGGAACTGCCCCCGGACTGGGAGTGCGCTGCTTGGTGACGCCCATTTGTGATGTAAATCGCATCACAGGACAGCCGCCTACAGGCCAAAATTTGGGAAAATATTTTAAACATTTGGGGATTATGAGAAGTAGAGACACATCTGAAGGTGATAAAGTTGATGTTGGGCAAGGTACATGCGTTATTGATTTTTGTATTATGTTTTTTAGACAATTGAGCAACTGCTGGACGTGGAGTTACAGATGGACCAAGGGACCAACCAGCATACACACTATTTTTTGGGGTGATTCTAATTAGGTTGTGGGATAAAGTAGCAGATATGGTTTAACAATGCTGAACTTCCGTTTGGGAAAAAATAACATTGTGTCATTTCCATGGTCAAGAAATTAGCATTTTAGCACTTTTAACTATATTTGCTGATTACTAGCCCAGAAAAAGAAACACATTTGTGTGATTGGGAAAAGCTCATTTCTATGTTGGTGCTGTAGTAATGGATTGCTTAATGATGATGATCTTCAATATCCTTTCTCCTTTCTCTGTCTTTCCTTTGTACAGTAGTTGCTGCAGTGTGGAAGGTCAGAATGTGTGTGACATATTGAGATCTATGAGGAAAACGTGTCCTTGCAGGTCCAGTTCACCTCCTACATTTTGTAGGATTGTAGCACTATAACTACCAACCAGTGGTGTCATCAGTGAGCGCAGTGATTCAGAGCAGCTTTCCATTTGGCGACCAAGCAAATGAATGCTCCATATTACACATGATATGGCTTCACTCGATATTATGGATTTCACCAGCACACATTTTTCTTTGGTCATGTTTTTGCTCACAGAATTTACAGTACATCCCTCCAAAATAGTAAGAGCAACCTGGGAGCATTCCTCATAAGCAGGGTCCTGAATCAGAGATGGGTAGAAGTTCTGCTATTGTGAGGTCAGAGGCTGGTGTATATTGGCCGTAGGATAACACCCTATTACGCCGTTTTATTAAGGATTTGTATTCTTCACACATTCCCTGAAGACACGCACATACTACTGAACTGGTCTCATCTCATCTAAGGTTTGCAGTAAATGATAAGATTTAAGGGCTTTGCACACAGACACGTTTTTTTTTTTTTTTTTTTCGGACGAAAAAAATGGCGATTTCATTTTTTTAAAGAAAACAATGATTCTCTATGACCTCATGCACACCGGCTCCGAATTTGCCATATGGTAGGTCGCTGCGGCAGTGCGTTTTTTTCCCGATCGAACCCAGGTCGATTTGTGCGTCTTGTCGCATGCGGTAAAAACTCATTGACTCCTTTTATGACAACTTTTCGGATCCGCAGTGTGGATTCCGCAAAGCCTTGCACACCAAATCCAATGCGTTTTTTAATCACGCAGCAAAAAAAAAAAAAAATGTACTGTGTGCAAAGCCCTTTAGGGTTTATGTTAGAGGCATAATTATATGTTGCCAAAATATATGTTGTTATAAAAGCCATCCATTAAAAATTGTGAAAGTGTGTTCTGGCTTTGGCCATTCACACAATAAAAAAGATTACACTGAACACTTGATCTGTCTATGCTTTAAATCCAGATTCTTCTAGGTACTCATTTGACATGGCTCATTACAAAATGAGTGCTTGACCTATTTCATACAGCTGTGCTCCTGAAGAAATCTTGCCAACCTTGCACTCTATCCTCAAATTCCCCCAAATAAATACTTCAGTGGTTCTTCTGACAATCTTTTGTCCATTGTGATTCACATTTTATTCTAAACGCCCTAAAGTCATGTTGCTGCCTACAGTTTCTCTCTTTTTCCTTTTCTTAAAAAAGAAAGTAAAACGGATATGTTTACCCAGTTATGTTGACCCCTTTTTTCTACCCAGTTTAATTTAGCCGTTATGCCAATCAAGTCCTCCCCACATGTCTGTGTTGCCACTGCTTGTACTCTACGGGCTCACCTGTCAGTGAGGAGCCCCCACCGGGAGGACATAGCGCCTCCATCCTACTTCTTGCGCTCGATAACCTTGGCAGGTGCCACACCAGCCGGTAGGAGTAGGCCTATGTGCAGTGACATTGATAACCCTCCCTCCCTGGCTTCCCTGCCCGAGCATGGGCAAATGTGTTCCTTCCACACGCTAAGTCCAACCGGGGAAGCTTCCCCCTATCAGATGATAAGAAGCGGTCTGCTCACTCCTCATGCACTGAAGGAAGCATGAGCTCAGTTCGGGGCTCTCCCCAGTTTGGCAGAGGGAGAGTAGCTTAGGCAATTGGCACTGGGTGAGAATGGGTTACTAAATCGTGGGATACAAATTTAGGAAGAGCACCTTACATTTATGTCATATTACGCTACGTAAATATGTAAATATTTCACCATAAAATACATGTCATGTTTCCATTATTACCGATTGAAACAACTAACAGATCTACAAAAGCGACACGTTTCGAGCTTTTAGGTCAGCTATTTTTGGCAAAGAGATTGGGTGTAGATTGAAAAAGAATGCAAAGCTGTGGTCGCTTGTCCGGCCTTGTGGCGTGGGACTCTGCGTGTGATTAGTGTGAATGGTATATGTGCTCTTTGTATCATTGTTGTTTCTCTTGTGTGTCGTGTTGGTGTCAGGGTTTTTCTTTTTTTTTTTTTTTCGTATGTTGTTGTACTTTCTTTTGTTTTGCTTGTTTTGTCTGTAGGTAGTCTGTTGTTGTCCTGTGTATGTTGTTTTGTATGTTTTTTGAAAAAATGAAAAACAAAATAAAAATATTGTTTAAAAAAAAGAATGCAAAGTACAGTGCAAGTAGTACTGTAAGTAGTCTATAGAGGGTCTAAGTTCCAAGTGGTGTTAAACTGAAGTGATATTGATAAATTCAAAATATTATCAAAGTGACTTGCATCACGGCACCCACTTTGAGAAACCCTGCCCTAGAATCCACAATGGTGGACACTCAGGTACATTGCATCTGTGTCGCCCAGTTTCTCTTATTCTGAATTGAAAATATGCACCAGTTGAATGTTTTCCTTTAACAATATGCAAATCAATAATTACTGACTATCATAGCTATTAGAGGATATGGTTCCTGCTCTGGGACGAGTATTATTTTAACAGAGCTTAAAAGGTCAACAGGTCACAGCAACCAGCTAGTATTGTTTAGAGTTAAAAGCAGTACTCTGTCAGCTGAGTGTCTTTCTCATTCATCTCTCAAAGCTATGGTACATACAGGATATCTCCTCCTCATTCTTTGGTCAGGAGATTGCTGCCTGTAGTCTCAAAGGGTTGTTGATTTCTTTCCTGCACGGATCGTCTTTGTCTTATAGCTCTATTTCGTCTCCTGCAGTTGGTGCACTTTAAAGGTCATTGCCACTGTGAAGTCTTTTGTATGTTTTAAAAATTCTCCAAAAGTCCATCTCTCCGTGGTAGCGTACAAGCTCTGCTTTGCTATAACAATTACATTATTTTCAATTTCATATTATTATAGTGCTGAATAACAACAAGGCTTTTCAAGACACTTTACATATAGAGCTGAGACTTGACTTGTTTTGTGACTGTGGCAAGGAAAAACTCCCCTTTTATTTAACCCATTCAGGCTGGGAACACATTTTAGTGTAGTACAGTACATGTACAGTATGTAGCAACTTATTTGTTTTTGTAATTTTTGAATAACAGAAAATCTAGGTCAGGCCTAAATGGGTAGAAACATCAGGCAGAACCAGAACAGGTGTCATTGCTTATGGCACTGAAGTTAATGTCATGAGCTTCTATGGGCTCTCACCCTTCCTGACCCTCTCTACATTTTTCAAGAGTTACTGTCCACCATGGGACTGTATACTCGCTCGCCCTAAAAAAGAGTTAGCTTACCCTCTTGCTCCTTCATAACCGGATATGTTCACCGAATTGAAACTAAAATGTAATGTTAACTTATTGACTATTGGCGTACTAATCATCTATTCTAGCCAACAGATTGACTGACTAAACAACTATTTTTTTCATTTACAAATGATGTTAAGTTGTCATAAAATCACATTTCCCTCTGCCGCTTCCCACATGCTTAGTGAAGAGGTAGTGTTTATTCAGTGAGCTCTTGCACTTGGCTTTTGTCCCCCGATGTGCACAATATATGACCTGTCCTCCTGCTGAGGGGACCAGACACATTAGGAGCAATGAAGCTAATGATATCAGAGCACTCTGCAGAGCACATCAGTGCACAGGGATGACAAACCTGTCAGAAGGCATAATCTAGGAGGCGATCGTAACATCCTCAGAAAGCCGTAGTGCTTCCCGCTTTCTTTGCCTGCAATTCTCTAATAATGGAGCACCAATAAATTTGCTACCTGCCAAGAGGCAGCGGGTTCACCCGTAATAGCCAATGGCATGAGGGGATGATACATATCAAAGGAAAAGGTTGTCTTGTTAGGCGTCTGAGATCTTGTTAGTCTTAATTTTCCCGGATGCCCACAAATCCTTTATCACTGCTCAGTTTTAGGGCGATTGCCTTTTTTGTTTAATGCTCTTAGTGATGGAGTTTGCGTGTCATCAAATGTCCTTTCTATGTAGACCCACCACAATGTTCCCCTGAGCCTCTGGATTTATATGTAAAGACATGCAATAGCTTTAGTGAGATAAGTTACAGTAGCTCTGAGATTGTCTGGAGCCAAATGCTATTGTCTCTCCATTGCCAGGTGATGTCACTACAATGTAGACTAGCATTTGCAGCATTGAAGCACAGTAGTCTAAATCAAGTTTTTTTTTGCTACCCACTAAATGTAATGTCTCTTTAATCTTAAGCCCAGCAAGTTACCAAAAAGAAAAAAACAACAACAACAACATACACATATGTGTAACATGTAACATGTGTAATATGTAATTTCTGTATGATTTTCACTCAAAACAATAGTTATATAAGAGTATTCTGTACACGGAACAATCAAAGCACAATAGTTGGCTACAGTATACTGTAATTCATTAGCACAGCATTGCTGAAATAGAGCTGGAATTTGGACTTCTATTTTCAAACCTCAACAATGTTGTTTTATTAGAAGATTCATTAAAATAGAAGGTCCATTTGTCATTTCTTCAGACATATTTTCTCTAGAATGTTGGTTGCCTGTCAAAAGGGCATTAGTAAAGGATGTATGTATTTGGTTCAGGGGAGAGAGACAGGAGCGGGTTCGGTCTCTCCAACATAAGTTGGGTGTCAGAGATAATAGAAAAGATTGGTGAACAGGTCTGAATCTGGGAGCAGAGTTGTGTTAATCCTGCTCCAGAATGCTGTGCTGAGACTGCTTGTATTTACATATGCAGAGGATCCCGCTGTTTTGAGCGCACCATTGACAAGACAGAGCAATTAATCATCCCCAAATACTCCCGCCGTGCAACAGACGACCCTTGCAGAACATGCTGCCACAGAGAGTGTGCAGGTGTGAATCAAGCTGCACGAGAGATCCTCAAAACTAGCATCTTCCTCCATCTCCCCTTCTTGTCACGGCCATCACTATATCCAAAACAAATCATATGTCTATGTTTTTCTCCGGTGCTATTTTAGAATGAAATATTATTCCTTAGCCAGAATCAACTGAAATAATAATAGATCTTACTGTGCAGAATATGTACAGTAGCCTATAGTGTTTTCTTTTTGTACAGTACATGTCTTTTGATAACACTTAAAGGCATTTATAACTGCACTGTTTCTGCACTGTATATGGCTTTTTTCCAAGTTTTGATTATTTAATAGGCAGGCATTACTTAAACGTTAGGTTTTCAACTTTTTGGGGAATTTGAATAAAAAGATGACAAAAATATATATATATATTAAAATGTTTAGATTGTAATTCCATTCTTGCTTTTCTTACAGTACTGTACAAAAGTTGCTTGCTCTTTAAGCAAATAATGAAATTTATTATCAATAATTTAGATAATTTGAGATTCAGAATTTAAGTGTAGTCTATGAAAAACAAATTCAATCTGCAGCCACCATCTTGGCCACCTCTGAAAACCTATAACTTTCTATGGTGCTATTAAATGTGAAAATTCAAAACTTTAGGTGTGTTACAAGTGTTAACCTCGTCACATCAAAGTATAGGTTTGTGCAGTCGGTATCAAGAGACATCAACTCCCATCAGAGTGTTTAAACCCAGCAGCAAGAAAACCTCATTGAGAACCATCTGCTTGTTCCAAACGACGAGGGAAGAGGAACATTCAGGTGTAGGCTCTCCAGATAGCTTGCTTTGGCTCCCGATGCTGTTGCCTTTCACTTTCCTTCTGGCATGTGGTCTGTGGAGATGCCATATCAGCACACCTCTGGGAGGCTATAGGGCTGTTGATGAGTTGATACGTATATCAGTAGCCCATACCTTTTCATGGGAGTGAAATGTTTATCTCACTCATGCCATCCCCTACTTTCTCCTCCAAAAGTTGTACACCGAAGATCCAATTTGATATTGATTTTCGCTATTGCCTGATTAAGTTATCCTTCCTTACACTACAGCGTTATCCAGTACTCAGGTTGGGCAAAAGACACACCTTTTGGAGTTGTTATCCTACAGCCCAAGGACAATACAAAGTATAGTAACAAAAAGGAAAAAAGGAAAAAAGAAAAAAACGTACAGCATTGGTTATATGAACATCTGCTCCCAGGGTGTTTGACTTCCCAGACAGATGTTAGATCCCAGCTGTTATCACAAGATAATTTGTATGTTTGAGGAGAGGGTTCCCATTTGGGTGTTCATTTGATGGTTATGTCTTCCTTTTATGTGAATCAGCCTGCATTACCTCTATGCACACTTAACACCCACTATCTCATCTCTTGGTACTGAATCCTAATGACCTCTGTGCCCCCTTCACCACCACTCGCCCATCCCCTCATCTCTGTCAGTTTTTTTTCTCCTTTCAGAATGCAAGATGAAAGCTTTCTCACAAATCAAAATATGGTTTATTTTAGATTTGTATGTGGCTAAACGATTTCTCACCTAAAGTAAGACCCAATGGATAAACTGGTTGTTTAGTTAATGTTGTATATCCAGTTGTTTTATTGATTATGGGAATAATTCTTAACACAATTCTTGCAAACGGATGGTATAGTATTCCCTCAGTAGTGGAACATACAGCTATCACCTGCAGGCATGTATTAATTGTATTGGCAAGAGAAGCTTAAGTCCAAGGGCGTACAATCCGTACGTACATCTGCAATATTCAGATACAGTATCAGAAAACACGTAAAGGAGAATTTCGACCTAGAAGGCTATCTTACCTTTAGAAGTACTTATTCGCTCCCCCAAAGAATGGTCCAGATGTTATTATTATATTTCTTTCAAAAATATACTCTAGTCCATTTTGGGGCCATCTGCCCTACCCGACCAGGGCTTCAGACAGGAGCGATTGGTTGAATTATACATATGCTTATTGCTCTCGGTCGAAAGTCCATTTTTCGCTACATGTCTGCGGTAAATATTGATAGTATCTCATCCAAGCCGTGATATAGCAGTGTGCCACCATTTTAGTTGTTAAAATGCTTGAACTCATGTTGAAATCTCGTATCTCGAGGGCCTATCGCACAGCACTGGTAGTGAAAGGACATCTGGAAGTCCTGCGAGAGACGAGATTTCAACATGAGTTCAAAGATCTGAATTTTAACAACAATAATGGCAGCGCACTGCTAATATTACAGCTAGGCCTTTTAGGCCAAAATTATCCTTTAAATTGCTTAACTTGTCCAATGGAATGACAAAGTATATAGTTGGTGTCCTATGCTGTGCCCTATGTTATGCAGGTTCTGTATAGTAGCTACTGAGTAGAAAAAGTATACTTCACTTCTGGACAATGGTCATAATATAATTCATTCAACATCACTATTTTTCTGTGTGTTTCTTTAACTGTATTGTATGTATGACATTATATTTAATATAGGCCTACTGTGTATAATACATTTGTATTTTCAGAAGTTTTCAAATTAATGACACTGTTTCAAAGCATTCAACAATACTGAATCCCAATCCAATTAGTTAGACTTAGAGTAATTCCAACTTTCTGAAGCGACCCCTACACAGCTGCAGCATCATAATGAATAGCCTCAATAGAAAATGCCCTGTCATCATCACAACCCTCACATCAGACTCAAAATTAAACCAAGTCCTACATCACAGTGGCAACAAGATGGCAACACTTTTCATCAGGCAATTATCACAGACACAGGTTGCACCGACAATAAGTCTCACCTCACTCTCTGACCAAAACAGGTGGAGCTAACCCACCTTGTGTGACCGTTCAAACGTAGGTAGCTCAGGCTGTATTGCTACGAGGCTGACCCAAGAAACATCTCTACTAATATCTATCCAAAGAGAAACGAGGTTGAGTCTCCTGGGTCTTACCTGGAACCCCCCCCCCCAGCCCTAACTCCCCCAATTTTGTTGAAGGCTTTAAATTCTCCCCTCCCAAGTTCAGAGTCGATTTGTTATCAAATCAAGCGTCGAGCGTCTGATTCATTGCTATTCAGCACTCTAGCTGATTTATATGCAGAATGTAAAACAGATGCCTTATGCGATACATATTTATGGTGAGCCCTGCTCTCACAAGATTTATTATAGGTTCTTTCATCGGGGTGTGCATGAGCTGTGCTATGATGACTTGTATTTCCTCTCAGCTGCCAATGCCAAACTCATTAAAAAGAGGTGTGACTATTAATATACATTGTAATACTGACAGGCCCTAATTTATAACCCCACTACCATGTTTGGGATTTCTTCTTCCCCGCTACCCCCATTGTTGAGGTGGGGGTAGGGGTCTTGTTTGTATGTTCATGTAGTGTATTATGTTTGCGTGTGTCTATGCGTATGTGTGCGCGTGCACCTACCGGTACATCATATCGTTGCTGTCGGGCAGAAACCTCATATCTCCATATTTTCTTTTTTTCTTTTTTTTTGTAAATTAGTGCCCTACTTTGTCATACTACAGCGTCACAAAATAGCATCAGATGTAGCCGATCCAGAGGCTCGAAATGCGTGAATTGGCACGTTTGAGCTTGTAGATCTGCTACTTTTGCTATTTTTGAATCCGAACCTGAGAAGTAACGTAATGAGGTTTCCACCCGACGGAGACGATATGTGCACATTTGCATGGATCTTTGTCAATGTGTGTTCATCTTTTAACGTGTAAATTCGGAAATGACTTTCAAAGCTGCATTTTTTCCCTGTTTTCATTTTTCATCCCCCATATTGATTTAATAGGTTTAGTCCCTTGACCCCATCTACTCTGCTTTGGGAAACGTTAAGACCAGTAGCCCTTGTATGAGCTCACAGCTTATAGTGAGCTGTTACTAACAAATAGAAGTCATTTGGACAACATTGTCAGGTAATTTTTGGATCAATTACATTAACTCTCAACTTCACATAAACAGAACTAGAGTAGAAATAAATAAATGAAATTCCTTGAAATTATTATTATTAGTAATATAAAATGTGGCTTGTAGATGGAACCAAATAGGCCTGTAATCAGAGTTAAATGAACAATCCGAAGACAGCGTACACATACTTTGCAATCACTGTGTGCGCTCGCAAGTGTGTGTGTGTGTGTGTGTGTGTGTGTGTGTGTGTGTGTGTGTGTGTGTGTGTGTGTGTGTGTGTGTGTGTGTGTGTGTGTGTGTGTGTGTGTGTGTGTGTGTGTGTGTGTGTGTGTGTGTTTTAGACCTTCCATGCAGAAGCTGCCATTCCAATATGCTCAGTGGTTAAGAAATTAGATGCTTTGCTCAAAATAAAAATAATCTGCTCATTACTCAATCAACTTCATATGTCTGATTGGGCCCAAAATGCATCTACCGGTATGTATTATTATTTTCATGATCATTTTGAACACAAATTGATTCATTACCAGTGGTGGACAAAGTACTCAACCCCAGTGCTTGAGTCAAAGTATAGATACTTCCTGGTCAACTACAGTAGAAGTGAAAGTTGCTTTGTTAAATTTGTTTAAACTTGTTTTTAAAGTATTTGAATACTTTAAAGTATTGACAATTACAAATTACAAAGTACATTTTTGTTTTAATATCAATGCTTTGCTGTTTTAAAATGTAGACATTTCCCCCAAAACTTCAAAGATTTTCCAGATATTTTCAAAAAGGGGGTCTGGGACCACTTATTGACGGTTCAAGTTGTTAAATATCTGAAACACCAATTTACATGAATCCAAAAATGATTGTGCTGTCAAACATTGAAACGATATGGAATCTATGAAAAGGTTGTCGGGGGTCCCTGCTTCATCTCTCTCTCAACTAAGGGGTCCTTGGCCTGAAGATAAAAAAATATTGTTCTCAATTGAAGTGGATGGGAGTGTCTACACCGGACGCTACCATCCACTCCCATCCACTTCAATTGAGAAAGATACTTTTTATCTTTATCTTTATCTTGCCCAGTGGAAATGACCCTTTCGTACAGTAGTTAATTCATTATGTACTTTGAAATGTGGTGTTCAAACCAACCTGTCACATAGATTTCAGCCTGTCTCAGGCTTACAAAAGAGCCTCATTTCCTTGGGTAAAATCAAAAGTGGTAAGACGGGTAATGAGATCAAATAAGTAATTTGAAAAGCAGTCACTCTAAATTCTGGATCCTTATGTTGTGTGTTGGGACCACGCAGATAGGCGTTAGCTGCAGTATAGTGACAGTCAGTTGTGGTTTCAATGGTTTTTATTGTTGCCCTGAAACACAAGAAACAAACACATCAACAGTCCAGCAGTGGTCCATCTCTACAGTATATACAGTATTGTTGGATATATTATTAATTAAGTTAAATAAATATGGATGTGGATAAATCCATAACCAAAATATGACAGAGACGAGCCAAAGGACTATCAATCAATTGCTGTATTTGAAGAGAGTCAGACAAGGAAGACAAACAGTGAGCATACCACCCTAGTGGCAGCTTTGCTAATTCTCTCTCTTTCAAGTTAACATACAGTATATAAAGAGTACCAGACATCCCAAGTCTCCCGGATGTTGCGGGAGTCTCCCGGAAATCAGCGTCTCCTCCCGGACGCCCGCGAGTAGCACCAAACCTCCCGGAAATCCCGGCCGCTCCCGCAAATGCTTGCCATATCCGCCTGGATCCGGTCTAGAACCGGATCTGCGACCCGCGATGCAAATAAATGTGTTCTCATTCGTCGTCAAACTGTCAATCTTGCAGCCTGTGCGATGCACGGCAGCCTGCAGGCAGGCTGTTGTGTGTGTCTCACAGTGATAGTGACAGAACTTTCTCCAAATAGGTAAGAAATACATCATGCTATAAATTAACCCGATTATATTAAGCCTAAAATGGTTCGGCCACCGTGCAGGACCGTTTTTAACAGTTTTTAACCATTTTTAACCTTAGAAAAATTAGTAAAAATCCAAAAAAAAAAACGATATTTTGCACTGGGTGCACAGGGGACCTCCCGGAAATGCTTATCTCAAAGTTGGGATGTCTGGAGTACAGTTATGACAGATCGTGGGACTTATTGATTCGTTCCCAGATCATAACAAGAAAGACACGTAGAGTATTGGTAATTTTCCACTAGTGACATACCGTATAACCAAAACATGATTTCGTAGTCAGCCTGGGCAACCAAAGTTACTATGACCTGTAATCCATTAGCCTGAATTTACAGTATACGACCAAAATATGGTCTCCTATACTGTAAGTTCAGTTCATAATATAACTTATATGGTCATATGAGCCTCATACACAAATCATACAATTATGTATCATAATTCATATCTACAAGTATTGTATAGGTTACTGTAAGTTATAGTACATCTAGCCTACAGTAAAAATTCCCAAAATGCTAAATCTGTGTGTGCGTGTGCGTGCATGTCCTGGGCATAACGCGGGCACCTTCTGACCAACCAACTTCAAACTTGGTGTGATGTGTTGATCCGAGTGGGAATGCAGCTGAACAGGTGGTTGTCTAGAACCGAAAATCCATGTACACTACAGTATTTATTTATGTGTGTCAGTCCGTATGCGGTCACAGTCATCAACGTCCTTGATTGGCAAACCCAACTCATTGACTTCACGATCAACCAAGAGCCAAGCTTTGCATTTGTGCCACTGTACCATTTGTAGTTATGTGATCTTTTATAGGCCATATGGAGATCCTTGTACTGACATCATAAACTATCTCTCAGTACTATGATCATGGATATCCCACTGGAT